>NC_089580.1:9217467-9517467 GCF_019320115.1 Miscanthus floridulus | reverse complement strand
CCTTGTGAATGGCAGTAATCTAATGCCTGTATCCAGAAAACAGAAATAGTTAGGCAAGTCAAATTCACTATAGGTTCCTTGATAATTAGTTGATGACTACATGTTCCTTGTATCTATTTTAAATCTAAATCTAAATGATAATAAAACAAGGCTAGATTATAATGATAGGTTCATAGGCACACAAATTAAGAAATGAATTATCAATCACAAAAGCTCCATAAAAGTGCTGTCAAATTAAGACATAGAATTTACAGCTTAAGAGAAAATCAAGAAAGTGTCACCTTGGATATTCTAAATATTGTTCCGTAAACCATTCAAAGCACCAACAGAAATCATACAACTATTGTCATCCACATTGACACTCTGACAAACACAACACTTTTGGAAATAGCAGCCAACACAGGGGTAGCAGAGAGTAGCCCTGTCTACTGTACCATTACTGATACCTAAATAAGTCACTACCTTATTGAATTTACCATGCTATTAATTTTATCTATCCTGACAAGTGAGATGTTTTGTCAAGTTAACATGCTTAAATAAGTGAGATGTTTTGTCACTGGCTTATTGAAGAGGCTTATTAGTTAACATGCTCAAGTTTGTCAATCACCTGAGGTTGCATATAACCCATTCCTTGGTTGTATGCTCCTTGTTGGCCCATCTAAAAAGAGCAGAAACAGTCAGGTGGAGGTCAAGTCTATTAGGCAAACATACAGTAGTTTATATGGTGAAGACCTGAGATTTTGATCACATTTATACCCCTAGTAATTTTCTTATAAAAAGAACATGTGAAATGCCCTATTTAGAAAAGAAGCTAGAACTTGCAGTGCAAGCACATGTTGCTTAGGAACCAATACTTTGAGTGAGCTTGAACTTGCAGTGCAAGCACATGTTGCTTAGGTACCTACATGTTCCTCAAAGTTTGGGCTAGTTAGGTTAATTGATAGATTTTTTCAGAATGAAACTTGAGTTCACACTTTTTTTCAGAATGGGACTCAAATTATATATATTAAATTGGTAGAAATGCAGCACATGTGTCATTATGAGCAAGGGGGAAAATACAATTACTTGATTATAGATGGCAGATACAATCTGCATAAAAAACTGCAGTAAAGCAAAAGCTTTAATTGTAGATGTCAAGCTATCTTCAGGTTCTCTAAAACAGGTGTGGCATGGTATAAGGCTATAAGCTAGTTATTTGCACAGCTAAACATATGCAAGACTGAAAAACTACTCTAAATTCAACTTAGCATCCATGAAAAAATTAAAAATCTGTTCATTGAAAAGAAATCATAGAACAGTTTCTAATCCTAAAGAGAACTCACCTGGTGCATAGAAGCTAAGCATTCTGTTGGCATGGTACCTGCAGGATCAAGATGCAATCAATATCAGTATCCTTAACACAAGTTGTAGAAGCAAAAAATCCTAAAGAGAACACAACCCTGTATCAGTAGTGTCAAGCAGTAGCATAAGGTCTGTATCAGTAGTGTCAAGATTAAGTTACTAGTTACTTGTTCTTTATGGCCTACAACAATATAGAATTCCTTTCCAGCAAGAATAAGTTGCCTAACAGTAAGTGTTTCAATCACTATAGCTAGCACAGATTTCTTTTGCAGAAAGTAAGTGTCCAGACGAGCTTACCTATTTCAATGTATCTTCTAAGGTCAATAACAATCATTACTTTTTAGCAAAAACTTACTATTCTAACAAGGTTGCATCACAAGATCAGCAGCAAAATCAACACACTATCTTCACTACCATTCACATATTTTTTTTACTTATAAAGGTGCTGTGATTGTGCAAGAGCTTCTAGAACGAGACATCACAAAAGAATGAATATGATAACCTAATAATAATATAATAGGCTTGTCCAACAGAAATGCTTACAAGCAAGCCAAGTAGCTCTACTTTGCAAATATGATATAGTGCAATACCAGTTTGCAACACAACCGACAGTCCAAAAAGAGTAGCTTTGAACGTTACATAGAGCCAGTAGAATTGAGATGGTCTCTAGTTGTTTGTTTTGTTTCAGCTTCGGTGTTGCGTTTCGTCCAACGGCCTGCGCGCCGTAGTATTGTAGCCGTAAAAGTAGCCAAGTTGTTATTTTTGTAATCGATGTTTTTTTTCTTTTTCCTCATCTAATAAAATCTCAGCAAAACTCTTGCCGTGTCTCTAAAAAAATATATAATAAGCTTGCTCTTTTTCCGCCACTGATGAAACCACGCGCCCGCACCACATGGAAGAGGGTTTGCAGTTGATTAACTGTTGAGGACGACCTTATTACAAGTGCTTTATTGATGGAAATTTTATAGGTACGAATAAGTACATTATTAGTTAGTTTTTTTTATCGAACCACAACCACATGCTATTAACCTGTAATAGTCACAGGAAGTAGCTAGGATCCCACTTGGCGATAGAAGTCAATAGTCAAAGCCTCAAAAGGACAGACTCGACTCTTGATCGAGCTCGAGCAATCCACCGACCAGTACTATAGAAGCAAGTGTCATTTATTTGAACAGTTCGGCGGTCGACGTGGACACGTGTACACATCCCAGTAAGCCATGCTCCACCCAAACTACCGAGTAGTCGTGTACGGCTCTGCCATGCAAGATGCAACGCGTCCCACTAACAGCCTCTTTGTTGGTTCATAAGCCGCTCGTACTGTTTTGTACAGCTAATTTGTTGTGAGAGAAAAACACTATATCTGAAACCAACGAGCGAACAGGCTGTAATCCACGCTCCACCCAAATTTTATGAAAAAAAGCCACGCTCCACCCAAACTACCAGTTGTTCTCTCGCGATGATTTTGGTTGCAACCTCTTGGGCAAGTTTGTCACAACATAATCAGTAGGTTAATTGGATCAGAGATTTTCACATCGTACTCACCAGTTTTCTAAGGTCACGTAAATTTTATTGCCCAGCTAGATTCCTAATATCACTCCCTTTATTTGATCACTAATAAGAATTAAGAAAGATACAATCGACGTTTTGAGTTTTGACACATGCAACTACTTATACCCTCAAGTATGAATCTTTCTCTAGGGCCTGTTCGGCTGGTATTAAAGCCGGCTGAAGCTGTTTTGTTGTGAGAGAAAAATATTATATATTCTAGCTGATAAGTTCAAACGAACATGTCTTTTTCCTCTTCCTTCGTGCTGGCATCGGTCCAATCAACTTTTCATTTTTGTGTTCCTTGCAGGATATGTATAGTATACTCTTCTTTTTCTTCTTTTCAAGGCCAAGCTATTATCAGTATACGATCTGATTCTTTTGATTTCGCGGCACTGATGATGTGTGTTCTTTTGTTCCAGCGATTTAGAGCTATGTACACTACGTAAAAAACGATTTTTAGCAATGATTCGATTTTTTTGTAGGGGCGGCAGGTGATGGAGCCGTCCCTACAGTGGCGTGCTCGGGTGCCCAGACACCAGTCGTCCCTACAAATGGAACAGCAGAGGCTGCTGGTGTTACGAGTCACCCCTACAAATGAGATCTGATTTGTATGGGCGGCTCAATCACCAGCCGCCCCTGGAAATGCTATTTGTAGGGGCGGCTGGTGATTGAGCCGCCCCTACAAATGGCCCCGTATTTATAGCTCCGATTTATAGGGGTGGCTCAATCACCAGCCGTCCCTACAAATGCCCTCCATATAAAACAGATGCAGCACCTTCTTCCTCCTCGGGTCACTCACTCCAACCCGTGAAAGAAAGGTGGGGAGGCCTTGGGCACCTCCCAAAAATTGCTCTACTAAGGGGGGGAGGTTTTGCTCTCAAATCATTTGGTGGAGAAGTTGTAGAAGGTAAGAAAATGCTATCCCATACTTTTTTTAAAGTTTTAATGGTTGGTTAGTGAGTAATTAGAGTTTTGTTTTTCTCTCTCTTCTTTGGTGCTTGAGCTACTTATGAAGCAAATTAGACCCAAGTTTTAAATGTACTAGGGTAAATTAGGGAGGGGAACAAGATCATACCCTTATTTGGTCCATGTTTCTTGATTTTAGTGAACAATTAGTTAGTTTTATGGATGTTTCATGTGCATGTGGATCTATATCTATGGTTTGGTTTTTTTATTAATTTCGTTTTTGTAAATTTATGTTTGATGAAATTGGACTAGGGTTTGTATGAAAGATATTGGGTAAAGTATAATTGTTGCTAATTGTTGTCTTTGAAAATGTTTATTGTAATCAATAATTATGTATTTTAATTATTTATAAATAAATGGGCCATTAATTAATTTTTCTTTACCATGGTGTGTTTGTATGCTTCATGTAATTATATTAGATTTATATTCATATATATCTGAAGTATATATAATTATTCTCAAGTAATTATTAATTTGTTTCATTTTTATATATATCTAAATAAGTAGTCCTTTAATGTTTGTTTTGTTGTTGTTGTAAAAGATGGAGTACAGAAACTCTTGGATGTATGGTTCGTTAAGGTTCAAGGCAGGTTTCCGTGAAGAGGTGGATAAATTTATTGAAGCCGCAAAGAAGCATGCAATGACATTAAAAGAGAATAAGGATACAATTATTTACCCATGTAAAGATTACAAGAACCGTATGACGTGGACAGATATGACTATCATCAGATCATATTTGATTATGCGAGGATTTGTTGAGGACTACACAGTGTGGATTCATCATGGTGAAACGGTTATTGTTAACGACGAGGATGAGGAGGAATACGACGACGAAACCATAGAATCCATGTCCCAATATTCAGCAGAGCTTGATGCACGAATGGATTTCGAGTTTGACAATGAACAAGGTGGTGATGCTGGTGGTTGGGATGGTAACGACGAATGTGGTGCCAATAATGATGGTGGAGCACGTGTCGGAGATGAAGATGATTTGGAGGTCATGATTCGAGCCCTTAGACCAGAGATTTTACTAAATAGCCCGAAAGGTCTAGAAAATTTGGAAAGGGTGACAAAAGCATCGAAGGAGACTGTGTATGGTGTTGAAAAGGGTTGTCCGACACATTGGACATTGCTACGTTTTGTGCTTGAGCTGCTCATTCTGAAGGCTAAGTACGGCTGGTCAGACTGTAGTTTCGATGATCTATTGCATCTCCTGTCATGGGTGCTGCCACAACCAAACTTAGTTCCCACCAACACATACCAAGCGAAGAAGGTCATAAGTCCATTGACAATGGGGGTTGAAAAAATCCATGCATGCCCCAACCACTGTATACTTTTTCGTGGCGAAACGTTCAAGTCACTAGATAAATGTCCTCGGTGTGGGGCTAGCCGGTACAAGAACAATGACCTTTACGGTGGGGACAAAACCTCCACAGAGAAAAAGAGGAATAAGAAGGGTATAAAAAAGGTGGTATAAGAATCTCAGCCCCCAGAGGATACTCCATTAGGCAACGACGCAAAGCAGAGAAGAATTCCTGCCTTGGTAACGTGGTACCTGCCTAACTACACAAGCATTACAGTGTCTTACAGAGTACACAACTGATGCAACCGTACATTAATGAACACTTGGTTATCATTATGGCGGAGAGAAATAGCCGTTCAGATGATTAGGTCATGAAACAACACAAGCAACGACTAACTACATGGTTGAAGGACCAAAACATACCGTCTGGAGAAACCATAGACTCTATTACCATCAGTAGGTTAGCGAAGGGGCCATCGAGATAAATGACATCTTAGAATGCTTATGACATTAATGGGTATACGAACTATACCCACGCAAAGGATAGTAAATATGTGAACCAAAACAACGGTGTTCGAATAGAGGCTATCGATGGATTGGGGCGAAAGATCTAATACTTTGACATCATTGAAGAGATATGGGAACTTGACTATGGAAGGGATATAACGGTGGCCCTGTTTCGATGCCGCTGGATCAAACAACACCAACTGAACGAGATCGGATTGAGAGTCCTGGACCTTGAGAATCTAGGCTACCAAGATGACCCTTGGGTGCTCGCTTCACGTGTCGCACAAGTTTTCTATATGTCTGACCCACAAAGTAACCTCCCCCCGAAGAAGAAGACAAAACACGTGGTTGACTTCGGAAAACAGCACATTATTGGAGTTGATGGCATGGACGATGTTAAAGCTTACAATAACTACGATAAGATGCCGCTATTCACAGACTTTTCTAAAAATATCAGCGTTGTGGAAAAGAACCTCCCCAAAGACATAATGCCATGGGAACAAAAAGGTGTTAAGGGGAAAGTCGTTACAGCGGGCTAGCTAGTTGTTGAACATGTAGTGTTTGTGTAAGTGTGTGTTTGTAAGACTTCGTTTATGCATGCGTGTGAGACTATATATTCATGTACGTGTTTAAGACTATATATTTTTGTATGTGTATAAAACTACATTTTATGCATGTGTGTGAGACTACCCTTTGCAACATCCAGATGACTCTATTTGAACATCCACTCTATTACTACTAAAACTTTATGAAATCACTTAACACTTTATCAAATGAAGAAATGACCAAAATAAAAGTAGGAGATCTTGATGAGTTATACAACTTTTATATTCATCACCTTTACAGCTGAAATCATTTAGTGTTTGAAAATCAGGTTTGAAGCTGTCATTTTTTGAAATTTAAAATTTGAATTATTCAAAATTAGTGACAAAGATAGATGACTAGACTAAAATGATAGAGCATGATTTTAGAAAAATTTAGGGAAAAAACCATTATATTTGGAGTTAGTATGAGGGAGAAAAACTAGTTACAAGTTTCAGCCACAGATTAAAAAGAGAAATCACACTTGTTCATCATTTATCATCATGAACAGCTGTGATTTTTCTTTTTAATCTCTGGTTAAAATTTGTAACTAGTCTTTCTCCCTCATACTAACTCCAAATGTGATGATTTTTTTCCTAAAATTTTCTAAAATCTTACCCTATCAAGTTAGTGTGTTGATTTGGTCATTCTTTTCATTTGACAAAGTTTGAGCACTTCAAATTTTCAAATTTAAAAAAATGATAAGTTCGAACGAGATTTTCAACCATTAAATGATTTCAGCTGAAAAAGTGATGAATACCAAAGTTATATAACTCATCAAGATCTACAACTTTTATTTTGATCATTTCTTCATCTGACAAAGTGATACTAAACATTGTTCAAAAATCAACATGTTTCTCGTATAGTTCATGAAACTATGAGTCATATGTGAATTTATGAACAATGTTTACTAATACTTTGTCACATGAAGAAGTGACCAAAATAAAAGTTGTAGATAGTGAGGATTTCAACAACTTTTATGTTCACGACTTTTATTGTTGAAATCATTTAAGGTCTTAAAATCTTGTTTGAAGTTGCCATTTAGTAAAATTCAAAATTTCAACTATTCAAATTTGGTCAAATGAAAATATGATCAAAATAAAAGTTGTACATATTGATGAGTTCTACAACTTTGATATTCATGAGTTTTTCATCTGAAATCATTTACTATTTCAAAATATTGTTTCAAGTTAAAATTGTTTGAATTTCAAAATTTGAATCGTTCAAACAAAGTCACATGACAAGATGACCAAAATAAAAGTTGTACATGTTGATGAGTTATACAACTTTTATGTTTACAATATTTTCATTTTATTTCATTTAATGTCATAAAATTGTAGTCGAAGTTTTAAAATTCAAATTTTTAATTTTTGTTTTCTATATTATTTTGACTACAATTGTTTATATATATATTTCTTCGTATATAGAATAATACAAAATATTATATTTGTGCATATACATAATTTTTTTATATTACTTTGTGTTTTTATGATATAAAAAATATATAATTTATAATTTAAAAAAACAGAAAATATTTGTAGGGGCGGTTAGATCAGGAACCGCCTCTAAAAATGCATTTCTAGAGGCGGCTGGATCAGGAACCGGGCGGCTGGATCAGGAACTGCCCCTGCAAATAGTACCGAGTATAAATAGGAAGAAGCGCACGGGAGTCATCGTCTAGGCGTTGTCTTCTTCCTCCGACGTCGTCAGGCTACCCGCGCCTAGGGTTTCCGCCGCCGGTCCCGCGCCCGCCCACACAAGCCCCCGGCGTCCCGCGCCCGGCCCTCGGCGCCCGCCCCCGCGCGCTGACCCCCGGCGTCTCGCGCCCGGCCCCCGGCGCCCGCCCCCGCGCGTCGACCCCCGCGCGCCGACCCCGGGCGTCCCGCGCTCGGCCCCTGGCGCCCGCCCCCGTGCGCCGACCCTCGGCGTCCCGCCCCCGCACGCAAGTGCACATTGTCCATCTGGACTGGTAAGTATCAGATCTCTACTTGCTGATTTGTAGCTGAATAATGGAGGCATGGGCTGATAGATAGCTCTTGCTGATGTGTCTGCACTTGACCTGATTTTTTTTATGGATGCATCTAATTTTTTGTGCTGCTTTTGGATAATCCCAGCCTGATAACAATATACCTGACGCCCTGACCCAGTGGCCCATGCTTGAAGCATTTTTATTTTTGATGTATAGAAATGAAACAGAAGAAAATAGATGCTTTTATAAGTTGACTTGATTGATTGCATGGCTTACATAGGATGTTCTCCTCTTATGCTGATGTCGTTCATATACAGGAAGAAATAGCACTTACAGTGTTACCACTAGTACTTAATGCAGTTATTTGTGAGGCCACCTTCCCTGATTCTAAAGCTCTATCAATTTGTTTTGGTTCTTATCTGGTAATTTTTAGTTGATACATGCTAATATGAAGATGATGAGTATGACGTGCTATGCATTGATGTTTCTTTTAGTCACTACTAAACTTCATTATGTGCTTATTATTGCTGATTCTGACTTCATTGCAGAGTTTGCATGCTTCTCAATGTTCTTTGCAACCACAAATCATTTCTCGTGCCATTGGTTGATTGAGGTGTGGCTTGTCTATTTTTTTAACGCAGTGGCTTGTCTATATTCCTGCTTGCATTACGCTGTTACCAAGACATCCAGTTTTATTCCTCACTTTTTAGAAACTTCAGTTCCCAACAAATTGTCACTTGCCCCATGCCACAAGTCCCAGTTTTTGTTGTCACCAGTCTTGGCCAGGATAGCTTAAGCCATTTTTAATTGGCCTGTTGTCTTCAATCCACTTGCACTAGCAGAGGGCCTTCTCATCTCGCCTCCTCGTGTTCGATCGATCCCCATTTTCCATTGCGTGCTGGAGCCCGGCCGGCCTCCTCCGCTTTCTCTAGTGGCGCCGTCCATGTCTCCTCCTCCTCCTCCTCTCCTCCTAGCTGCACACTGATTGAGCTCTCCATTCTTCTCTCTCTGTCCTACTGTTAGCTGCTACCTAGGGTTTGCTATGGCCATCTCCTTTTTTGAGCCATCACCTTTTGCTCTCTCTCATGACCCATGACACATCCATGCAGCCATCCCCACTAGTAGCTCTCTCTCTCTAGCTACCTCATCAGCACCATAATTTGAACGTTTTGTTACATAAGAGGAATGGCCCAAGTGAGTTGCACATAGACCATTACTCCATCGCTTACGCCGTCGCTTGCTGTCCAACTTTACGCAAGTAGGAGCTATGCACTGTTTGCATTTATATTATTCTTCTTACATTATCATTTGTCAGTATTATGATGATCCTCAAGTTTTAGTAAAAATTAAAAATACACTACTACTACCACTCTACTGCTACACTTACTCTACTCTACTACTTTCTACTTACTACTACTACTTGCTACTCCTAAGTGGCTGTTGCTCTTACTCTACTACTACCACTCCTTCTCTGTTTTTATTTTGCTTATATACTGTTGGTGTGTAGTGGCTGCTGCTGCTGCTACTACTACTACTACTACTACCACTACTACTACTCCTCCTCCTACTACTACTCCTCTTACTACTCCTACTCCTCCTCTTACTACTCCTACTACTCCTCTTACTACTCGCTACTCCTAAGTGGCTGCTGTTCTTACTCTACTACTACCACTCTTCTATTTTTATTTTGCTTATATACTGCTGGTGTGTAGTGGCTGTTGCTGCTCTTACTCTACTACTACCACTCCTTCTTTGTTTTTATTTTACTTATATACTGCTGGTGTGTAGTGGCTGCTGCTGCTGCTGCTACTACTACTCCTACTCCTACCACTACTCCTCCTTCTCCTCCTCCTCCTCCTACTCCTCTTACTACTCCTACTACTCCTCCTCTTACTACTACTACTCCTCTTACTACTCGCTACTCCTAAGTGGCTGCTGTTGGCTGCTGTTCTTACTCTACTACTACCACTTCTCTGTTTTTATTTTGCTTATATACTGCTGGTGTGTAGTGGCTGCTGCTGCTCTTACTCTACTACTACCACTCCTTCTCTATTTTTATTTTGCTTATATACTGCTGGTGTGTAGTGGCTGCTGCTGCTACTGCTACTGCTACTACTACTACTCCTCCTCCTACCACTACTACTCCTCCTCCTCCTACTACTACTCCTCTTACTACTCCTACTACTACTCCTCTTACTACTCCTACTACTCCTCTTACTACTCGCTACTCCTAAGTGGCTGCTGTTGGCTGCTGTTCTTACTCTACTACTACCACTCCTCTGTTCTTATTTTGCTTATATACTGCTAGTGTGTAGTGGCTGCTGCTGCTCTTACTCTACTACTACCACTCCTTCTCTATTTTTATTTTGCTTATATACTGCTGGTGTGTAGTGGCTATTGCTGCTGCTACTACTACTACTACTACTACTACTTCTAGCTACTAACTGTTGGCTGCTGTTGCTTTTTTTGCCAAATCTCCCAGGACTCGCCCAGGACTTGTTGTCCTGTCTTTTGCCATCAGCTGCTGCACTTTGTTTGCTAAGCAGCTGTTGGTTTTTTTTGACAAATCTCCCCTCTCCTCTCATCTCCTTTGTTTTGCCGATGATGAAATTGTCCAAGTCCATACATTATATGGAATATGAGCTGATGATCAAGAACTTGTGAGGAACTTGGCATCATTAGCAGCCGTCTCTACATTACCTTCTCCTCTCTTCTCTGTTATGATGCCTTGATGCTCCAAGTTCAAGATCAGATGATGATTGACATGTTTCTGAGGCCTCTACCACTGCTACTACTCTTTTTTTTATATATTGTTGTTTTATATGACTACTTTGGTTTATAGCTCTTTTTGATTTCTTATACCTTCTCGCGTATCTAAAGCACACTTTCTTGCATATATTAGAACAAAGCGTGAAATAATGTTGTGGACACCAGACAGTGCAGCCCGATGCCCCGAGCATGATGAGCACCCAACCAATGAGGAGCAAGCACTAGAGGACCAGCTAACTCAGGAGCAGTTCGGTAACAAGTTAGAAAAGGATCTAGAAGTGATGCTTACTCAGGAGCAGTGTGACGAGGAGGAAGGGGGAGCAGAAGAAAGAGCAGGAGAGGCTGTTGAAGGTGAAGAAGATGATGATGACTTAGAAGAGGGATATGAAAGTCCTGAGGATCCCTTCCCACGTGAAGCCAGAAAGAGGCCAACGAAGAAAGATTTGGACAAGAATTTTGACCCAAACGAGGAGGTAGGGAAAAAGGCTTAGCTTGTAAATTTTGCTAAAGCTTTGGCTATGTTACCTCTGCTAACACTTTGACCTATCGTATATACAGGTCCTCCTAAAACTCAGAAAAGACGATGTCGACGTCCGCGACATCTCACTGGACAAGATGGAGTAGAGGAAAGGAGAGCAGAGGCAACAACCACAGAGATGGATCACGATGCCTCTGCTCCACAAACTCAAGACATAACCACGACTACCAAGCCTAAGAGGAAACGAGGGGATAGAAAAGAAAATCTATATCTAGATAAGGCATGCTATGTGATAACGGAGGTCGAGCCAGCAGGGGAGATCCTTGAGCCGAAGAAATTAAGAGGAAAATTCCGTAATGCGATCGGGGCCCTAGTAAGAGATAAATTGAACCCAGCAATCCCTAACTGGAAAGAGGTACCAGAGAACACAAAGAATGTACTATGGGATAGGCAGCTGAAGGTCAATTTTAGATTTCCGGAGGGTAAGCACGAATTGGTAAAAAAATGCTATCAGGATGATGGGAGAGTCATTCCGACGTTGGAGGTCGGAGCTCAATACGAAGTATATCTAAAAGGGGTTAACTCCCTTCAACAAGTTCGGCAAAATAACTCCTAGTCAATGGGAGGAGCTCATGGCTCAGAAGACTTCATCGGAGGCATTGGAGCTCAATGCCCGTAACACCGAGCTAGCGAAGAGGAACAAACACCACCATCATCTAGGCCCTGGTGGCTACTATGCCAAGGCAGAACAGTTTAGGAAGATGGACAAAGAGGCCACAGCTGCTGGGAATATCGATGTGACGAATTTGAAGGTACGCTCAAGGAACTGGATATATGCGAGGAGTACAGAATCATCCGGCAGTAATCTTAAGTTTGATAAGCCAGAGACCCAAGAGGCAGTATCAAGGATACTGAAATATGCCGAAGACAAGGAGAAGGGCTCATTCAATCCTTCCAGAGAGAGGGACGAGCTTAGCCTTGGCTTGGGAAATAAGGAACACACAGGCCACACCAGGGGGCTAGGGAAAAGGATGACCTAGAAGCAAGGATTCAAAGAGGATAGGCACATGTACAAACATGGCCGAGATAGGGAGACTAGTCTTGAGCTCCAAGTGAAGGCTCTAGTTACGAAGGCGTTGGAGGAGCAAGGACTGTCTACGGAGCCACGAATATTAGAGACGCCACCAGGAGAACTGGCATTAGTTGGTAGCCCTTTGAAAGTTCCTAGCAGCCAAGGTTCCACTACAGCCACAACCCCAGTCGATCGCATATGGGAACCAACTAGTTGCACCTTGGTGTTTCTCAGCGGCTAGCAGAACACTGTGATGGAGGTGGCAACGGGTGTGGCATATCCTCCTAGTGGCTTACACCACAATAATAAGATACCTCCAGACTATACTAGGGTCGAGGTGCATACAGTGAAGCCCGAGTTCATGCAGTGGAGGATAGACTACGCAACTCCCGAGGGGCTAGTGTTACTTGGAGATGTTATGGGGCAGTTCATCCTCTGGCACAAACGGGACATTATATTGACTGCTTCTTCACCGCCTCCCCCTCTTCTAAATTTAGAGCGAGTTGTTGAGGTCAGGGAGATATTTTCACTGTCTCGTGACCCTCACATTCCTGAGATGTCACATTCTTCCCCACCTCCTAGCGAGCATGTGCCTGATGAGATGCAACAACCTTCTCCAGCTCGTACCGAGCAAGTGCATCATGAGATACCACAGTCTTCTCAACCAGCACAGCCGATACATGAACAACGAGTGCCTCCTGAAGAAGCTGCAGCACAAGAAGATGAGGACGTGCCTGAATGGGAACTTTGAAAGAAGCATCCAATCATCATAAGGCCAGTTTATGTTCCGATCAAAGACGTCTCGTCGGTGTCCAAGTGGTATTCCCATGACCAGTTCAAGCCTGAGAACCAAGTTAAAAAAGTCCCATCATGAGGTTCTGAGGAGTCCGTCACTAGCAAACTCCACCAAATTGCAAAGCAGTATCCAAATGTTGATGCCATCAAATGGTCAAAGAATTGCCCGAAAACATATGAAAGAGGCAAGCCCTTCCTACCAAACTGGGATATCCAGCACCTACCACTTGGAATGAGAAGGTTCCATAATTGGTACTTGCGTGTTCTCCCAACGAGCATAAATATCATACAAGCATGCTTTCCCACCGGCACATTTGGAAGCCTAGCCGGGAAAATTGTCTTTGACTTAAATGATATGCAAACATGCTTTCACCTAGGAGAAATGGAGATGAATCTAATTCGCACGTGGTGCCTGTAAGTCCTTGCCCTCTCGATATGATATGAATGTCATCTTTGAATTTTGTTGTAACTAACCCATGCCGTGATTTATAGAATGCAAGTGCACATTGTCAAACAAATACCAAGTGTAAAAGTCAGGTATGTAGACCCTCAAGCTATAGCCCAAACAAATTTCAATTACCCTAAATGATGGACACTTGATGTCAAAGAGCTAGCTGCTGCAAAGACTCTTCGGGAGAAAGAGCACATCCCTACGACGAAACTAAGGGAAGAGTCCCTTAAGATTACGGCATACATTGCCCTGGCTTTCAAAAATCTCCAACAACACTCTACTATATGGCTACCATATAATTTCGAGTAAGCTCAACTCTATACTTAAAGCTTTGTTCGATATATTTGATTCGATGCAAAAGAGCTTATCTAGTTCTATGATTAAATCCATGCAGCAACCACTGGATTTGTATAGCCGTCGATGTCGGGAGGAGCATGGCATGGGTCTTTGATTCATTAGATAAGGACCCGACGACATACAAAGACTTCATATCGATTCTCAAGACGTATACATATCGACAATCCTCATTAGCTTATATGTTTGTATACATATTTGTAACGTTCACTTTTGGATACTAACAAGTTGTATTTGCTAGAATAATTCGAACAGGGCATTTAGGTTCTATGTCACTAATCATCATGAAAGGCATGATCCAGCAAGGAAGGAAAAGCTGGCTATAAAAACACTATGTACGGTAAGTGTAACTTACTTCTTTAGTACTCTATTACATGGCTGTCAAAAGCATTACTTAACATTTTCATATGCAAAACACACAGTGCTCCAAGCAGAAGCCTGGGAGTGTATATTGTGGATACTATATATGTTCTATAATGAGTAACACCGGTGCCTACAGGAGACACTCCTTAAGGGTAAGTTTGAACCTCTTCACCCGTAGTATAAAAACTTCGTAAATGGTATGAAATACTAAACCGAAACTTGTTCTCTTGTAGTGGAGAGAAGAGAAAGGAATGAAAAGAGACCCATACAAGGATGATCAACTCTTAGAGCTCATCGGCGACCTTTGCAATTTTATATTGGACCAGATTGTACATGTCAGAGGCGCCTACCATGACCGAGAGTCTGAGTTAGGTACAAATCCTCAGTATCAACATCTTCGTAAGACTGAAAGACTAGCTCTAGGACGTTGATAACAATGTGTATACAATTTATATATTTAATGATGGATTGTATATATTCTTGTGAATTGGACTTGTAATTGTAGTTTATAGAATACTCTTGTGCTTGTAGTCGCGGTCGCGGGGCGTTCGGCAACGCGAACGCGGTTCGGAACGTTGGTCGTGGGACGTTCGACAACACGATTTTGAATTGTAAATTTAAATTTTTTTTACAGAAAAACGTACTGTAGGGACGGTTCTAGATTGAACCGCCCCTACAAATACCTGTTTGTAGGGACGGCTGGTAATACAAGCCATCCCTACAAATCGATTTATAGGGGCGACTGATAATACGAGCCGCCCCTACAAATCGATTTGTAGGGGCGGCCTGGAAACCGCCCCTATAAATACATGATTTGTAGAGACCCTTGCGTAGGAGCGGCTGGACAAATCGCCTCTACAAATAGTCCACAACCGTCTCTAAAAACCCTTTTTGACCTAGTGGTAGCGTCAGAATCGAGAGCGAACAGGTGCGTGCATTTTCTGTGGAACACGGTGTCAAACAAAGCAGGATCGTATCGGCGTCAAGTTGCGTTGTGCCCATCGAAAGGACGAAAGCTACTGTACAAATCCTCTCATGTTAGCACGTCCAATTTCAGCATCTTCGTTCCAAAACAGAGCCTCGTAACATGCATTATATGCCGCTTTATGTTTATTTTGGAGATCAGATCCGAACAGATTTCCAAACGAACCATGCATACGTAACGCCTATCACTATAGGCCTATATATCGTCTGGTTATTCGTACCCGTTCCAACACAAAAGATGCGGGTTCTGCAGTGTTCGGTAACGCCACCTGATCAGGTGATCACGAGACAATAGGGCATAGGCCACTACTTGAGGCCAAGAAATTTCTTGAGAATTGATTTTCCCCCTTGGAACAAAAGACATGTAATTTAGTAATAACATATTCTTTTTTTAATAAGAAATAGAAGCATGTCCAGGCGACGGGAAAAGTATTGTTGCTTGTTTAAGCATGCCCCGCCTGCTTGCATCTTCAGCGCCGTGAACCGGGGGGGTGCTGGAGTGCGGCCGTTCGGACGGATTCCACGGTCCGGCAGTTTCCCGCCAAAAAGTTCCCGCGGATCTCCTTCCCAAGTTCCCAGACTGTGCACTATTAAGTGGAACATCACATTTCTTGTTGCGGAACAATCATAGTTGGCCATGCAGTCCGAGCCCGTCGGCCTGGCCCAAGGCCCAAGGCCCATTTTTTTGGCCTGACCCAAGCACGGCCCGGCACGGCCTGCTACAGAACAGCCGGCCCGCTAGCGGCCCGACCTGCCGGCTCCCCGCGCCCCGCTGCCCCCGCATATATAAGCAGGGAGTCCCTGGTCGTCGCCCAGTCGCCTCGCTCGCTCTGCAGTCCAGTCGCCTCGCCCCTCGCCCCCTCCGCCCCGCTCTCCGCTCTCAACCCTAACCCTAATCCCCACTCGCTCGCCGCGGCGCAGCCAATCCCCGCTCGCCCAGTCGCCTCGCCGGCGGCCGGCTCCGCGCCTCCGCAGTCCACTCCCAACCCTAACCCTAATCCACACTCGCACGCTGGCTCGTCGCGGCGCAATCTCTGCTCTCTCTCTCTCTCTCTCGCCCGCATCGGCCGCATCCACGATCTGGCGAATCTGAGCTCTCTCTCGTGATCTACTGATCTCGTCCGTCGTCCCCGACTCCGGTGACCTCGATCCGCCTATCTGACCCTGTCTCCACTCTCCTCCCTTCTCCCTCTCTCCTCTCTCGCTCTCGGTGAACTATGTGAGTTCGTGACCGTGTTTCCGTTCGTCCCTCCTCCGTCGTTCGCCGTCGTTTCTAATCGGTGTCTCTCCTCTGGGTGGCCCTCGTCATCTCCGGCACCAGGCTCTAGTTGCGCAGGTACTCAACTAACCCTAACCCTAACCCTAGATCTGTCTTCTTCACTTCTTGTGTCTCTTCCACTGAACGACTGACTCTGGATCTGTATCTCTATCTCTCTGACTCTCTGTTTTTCTCCTCCGTGCAGGTCGGTTGCCGATGCCTCGTCGTCCTCTTCTTGTGGCATAGACCGGGCACGGCGGCCGCACGCACCGTTGAGGAACGGTGCTAGAGATCAGTCGTCCACGGTCAAGGTCTCCATGGCGGATGACGACGATGTCGTCTATCCACTCACCGGCAACGATGACCTGATCGCGGCAGGACTGCTCCTAGAGTACGATGACGACATCCATGACGACGCTACTGCGTTGTTGGGTATCGATGTCGGTAGCAGCTCTGCTCCGATCGATCTGGACGGTGGTGGAGGGGCGGAGCCGGCGCCGTCGATGACGGCGACAGGGACGCCGGTCGGCTCCAACAGCACATATGGTACCTCATGCCTTGGTAAGCGTAAATCTGGTGTCTGGGTAAATCATGTATGAAACTGTGATCTATGAATGTATCGGAAATTTGGACTTTGATTCTATGGATGTATGAAACTGAGAATGTATCGGAATCGGACATTTGGACTTTGATTCTGTGAATGTATGAAACTGTGATCTGTGAATGTATGAAACTTTGATTATGTGAATGTATGAAACTGTGATATGATCTGTGAATGTCTTAGAGATTCTGTGAAACTGTGATCTGTTTGTGAATGCAAGGGTAACGGGTCGTGTGCTAGCACGGCCCGTAATTCTAGTTATGCTTCGTGAACCGGCCCGGCACGAAAATCGACCCATAGGGCTGTGCCTGGGCCGAAGGCCAGGGCCGTGGCCCTATGAGGCACGACGTGCCATGCCGGCCCGTTGGCCAACTATAGGAACAATACATTTCTTGTTGCAGAACAACACTGACTTCTTGTGGCAACAAGCACGCGAGGCTGGCCTCTTGCAGGCTGTCCCATCACGTAGGGCCCACCCACCCACATCACATGCAATGACTTTTAACGAATTAAAAAAAGTTATAACGTTTAAATCAAATATTCAAATTAAATTTCGATTACACCATAAGATTTCTTGCAATAAATCCTTTAAAACTAGATCCCACATGGATATATTTAGATAAATTTTTTAATGAATATTTATCTTATGAAGATAATACATTATAGAACATCTGATGTATACTAAGTCAATATCACTAAATACATCATAGAACATCACTAAATATATTATAGAACATCGCATATATAGTACGTGAACAACACTAAATACATATTAGAATATCACATATATACTATGTGAACATCACTAAATACAACATAGAACATAACTAAATACATTATAGAACATCGCATATATAGTACGTGAGCAACACTAAATACATCCTAAAACATCACATGTATACTAAGTGAACATCACTAAGTACACTATAGAACATCACATGTATACTACGTGAACATCATTGTATACTGCATGAACATCACATGTATATTAGGCGAACATCGCAAAATAAATCATAGAATAACATGTATACCACGTGAACATAAAAAAATCACAGAACATCTCATGTATAACACGTGAATATTATAAAAAACATAGAGCATCACATGTATACTACTATCGATGGGGAACCCTACGGGCCCCCCATAGACCATACTGTAGGGAGGTAGGCCTTGGTAACAAGGCCTACAGCCCAATCGCCAAGAAGAACGCGGAGCAAAGCAACGTGCAAAACCAAAACTCCAACTCAAACTATACAAGGAAAGGCGCCCGAAGCGTAGCTTAGGACTCTGACCTTGTATCCAAATAGGACACAAACAACGCCTCTCAGCACCTGGACTATAAAGGGCTGGTGAGGGTACCCATTGTAAGAGAAGAACGCATACCCGATACTCAAAGCAATACAACGCAAACAGGCTAACGCCAAAACTAGACGTAAGGTTATTACTCGACCAAGTCAAGGGCCTGAACCAGTATAAATCGTGAGTCTCTTTGCGTAACCGCCGAATTCCGCTATTCACCGAAGCCCGAACAACTGTCCTGGGTACCCCCGTGGCAGGCTATCGGTGGTAAAACATCGACAGCTGGCGCGCCAGGCTGACGGCGATGGCAAGCTTCGTACCCGTCTCCGAGAAGAAAAAGAATTCGATGACAAAGTTCAATACAAACTCGCCGAGAAGATGACGAAACTCTCAACTTCGGATACAACTCGGAATAAGGAAGAAAGCGGATACGAAACCGACTCTGAAAAAGAGATACAACCCGATTCCAAGACAATCTTCATGGCACAAGAGCCAAGCCTAATTGGACTCGGAGACACAACAACGATCGCGAAGGGATACGACCCGTACAACTCAAAGAAGAACTTGGGAACTTACGGACTGCGCAACGCGGCATCAGTCTATCAACACTTTACCCAAAACAAGATGAACTCAGCAAGAAGAATACTCCTGGAGGGAGCACAAGAAGGGATGATCATGACAGTGACCCCGCAAGATTGTGTGGTGCATTGGCCAGGTTCTTTCGCCTCAAGCAAAGTCCAGACTGGCACGCGCATTGAAGAACTACCTTATCAAGAGGGAAAAGAACTCGGATCCAGTTCAGAAGCTACAGACAGCTCAACCAAACGAAGGATGGAATACCGTACAAGAAGAGCTCGGAAGAGGTATACTGTATACATGGCGGAGCAGTTAGAACAACCTTTGGAACCACTACAGATACCAGATATAAAATCTTCAAACGAATCAGAAGGCAACATCTCGCCAGATGAGAAAAGCGACAGCAACGAAAATGACGAGCAAAGACTAGCAAGGCTAAAGAAGAACAAATTGAAAGCTAGAAGGAGGAACCGGGCTAAACAAAGGAAGCAAGTCTAGAATAAATACAAAGCGGAGCTAACGGAATACAACAGAAAGAAGGCAGAAAAAGAAGCCACAAAAAATACAAAAAGGGAAAGAATTGAAGAATCAACAAAGGAGTTGTACACCCTCACGAATAACGGGAAAGCAAAGGAAGACCAGAAGAAAGAAGTCGGGGGATCAGAGAAACAACTCGGCGAAGAAATTCCACAGGAGCCACAAAGGGAGCAGCCACCCAAAAAATCGAATTTTCAAAGGATAGGACCAGTAGAAAGTGCTGATATCAATGAAAGGAAGGAACACTACTCAAAGCAACAAGAAAGAGACAAACCAGAATTAAGCCAACGCTACCAAGAAATATCAAGAAGATTTGACAAAGAAGATGACTACGGAGAGTCTGAGTTAAAAGAAGACAGGTCTTATTACAGAAGGGCAAGATCGCCAGATTACAGAAGAACAGAACCATACGACAGATTCCCTTGTTTCGTAGGAAGACTACAAACTTTAAAGCTACCGCACAAGTTTAAACCAGCAAATCATTCCAAGTATGATGGCAAAGTCGAACCAAGACAATGGCTAAGGGTTTACTCCCAATCTATTGAATTAGCTGGAGGAGACGACGACATCAAGGCTCTATTCTTCCCAATGGCCCTCGAAGCAATGCCGCTACAATGGTTTGACAAATTGAGGCCAAGATCAATCAGGTATTGGGAAGACTTGCAAGAAGCTTTCTGCAACAACTTCACAGGCATTATTACCCATCCAATGACTGTAGCCGAATTGAAAGCAGTAAAGCAAAGGAGAGGAGAAAGTCTAAGGGAATACTATAGAAGATTTGGAGAATTCAGGGCTCAAGTCCACGACATTACTGATAGGGAGGTGATAGAGGCCTTTGTAGAAGGAATCTGGGCAAATTGGCAATACAAGGACTATTTCAATGAGAACCCAAGAACAAATGAAGACTTCAAGAGGGTTGTTGAGAAGCTAATTTCGTCAGAAGAAAGAACTCGGCACAGATTTGCTAGGGACAACCCAGAGAATAGAAGACCCGATTACAGACAGCAAGACAAAAGACCAAGGCAGGACAATATGGTGGCAACCACAGACAACAAAAGAAGATACAATGGCAACGGCAATGATAGCAATGGTAGCAATCACAATGGCAACTACAACAATAGCAACAACCGTAACAACAGCGGTTACAACAGTAATAGCAACTATCAGAGTAACAACTATCGAGGAAGAGCGCTGGAAAACATAGAAAACATGCCGTGTCACATACACCCAAGGGCCAGACACAAGTTAGTTGAATGCAGCACTTTTCAGCGGCAATTCATGAAGAGAGAAAACAGAAATCAAAACAACTCAGAGCCAAAGGAAGAAGAATCCAAGAAGGAGGAAAAGAGAGCTGAAAGAGATTATCAAGAACCCCAACGCCAATTAGCGGTGATATTTTTAGGTGTTCCTAACACACGAAGCAAAAGACAAGATAAACTAGCTCATAGAGCCATCATGGCAGCTGAGCCAGCCATCCCAAGATATCTAGATTGGTCAGAGTACCCCATCCACTTCACAAGAGAAGACCAATGGACCAGTGCAGCAAACGCAGGATGCTACCCGCTGGTACTGGGTCCGACTATCGCAGGAGTAGCAGTAACTAAAGTACTCATCGATGGAGGAGCCGGGCTCAACATAATTTTCGCATATACTCTCAAAAGGATGAATCTGGATTGTGAAGGTCTAATGACACCCACAAGCACACCATTCTACAGAATAGTACCCAGAAGAACAGCTTCAAATATGAGCCCTGTCCAATGGACAGAACCAACCCGTAATCAGGTTGGGGAAAAAGGGGCTTCCCTATTAACAGCCAACCCGGAAACGGTTGCGCTACACGGGCAATCTTGTCACTCAACCATATGGAGATGGTCTGACTGACGGCCAACGGCCAAATAGCTTCTTGGGTAAGGAGACCCAAGCTAGCATTTGTCACTCTACCATAAAGAGATGGTACGACTGACAGCCCTGTCCAACGGACAGAACCAACCCGTAATCAGGTTGGGGAAAAAGGGGCAGCCCTGCAAACAGCTCAACCCGAAAACGATTGTTGCTATACGGGCGCAATCGCTTACCCCAAGAGCTGGTACGATTGCTTACTTACCCTGCAAACAGCCAACCCGGAAACGGTTGTGCTATACGGGTCCGGTCGCCTACCCCAAGAGTGGTACGATCGAATACTTCGCCCAAGAAGCGGCACAAGCACTCCAACAACTCGGTCGCCTACCCCAAGAGTGGTACGATCGACTACTTCGCCCAAGAAGCGGCACAAACACTCCAACAACTCGGTCACCTACCCCAAGAGTGGTACGATCGACTACTTCGCCCAAGAAGCATCACAAGCACTCCAACAGCTCGGTCGCCTACCCCAAGAGTGGTACGATCGACTACTTCGTTCAAGAAGCGGCACAAGCACTCCAACAACTCGGTCCCCTACCCCAAGAGTGGTACGATCGACTACTTCGCCCAAGAAGCGGCACAAGCACTCCAACAACTCGGTCGCCTACCCCAAGAGTGGTACGATCGACTACTTCGCCCAAGAAGCGGCACAAGCACTCCAACAGCTCGGTCGCCTACCCCAAGAGTGGTACGATCGACTACTTCGCCCAAGAAGCGGAGAGTGGTACGATCGACTACTTCGCCCAAGAAGCGGCACAAGCACTCCAACAACTCGATCGCCTACCCCAAGAGTGGTACGATCGACTACTTCGCCCAGAGAGGGACACAAGCACTCCAACAACTCGGTCGCCTACCCCAAGAGCGGCACGATCGACTACGTTGCCCAAGGAGGGGCACAAACACTCCAACAACTCGATCGCCTACCCCAAGAGTGGTATGATCGACTACTTCGCCCAAGAAGCGGCACAAGCACTCCAACAACTCGGTCGCCTACCCCAAGAGTGATACGATCGACTACTTCGCCCAAGAAGCGGCACAAGCACTCCAACAGCTCGGTCGCCTACCCCAAGAGTGGCAACAAAAGGCTCGATGAATCAAAACAGCACTACGGAAGAGCATTTATAGGCAAAAGAAGCGGTGCACATGGACTAGGAGCACCAATAGAAGAAATCTAACAAAGGACACAATAAAAAGACAGAATTCAATGAAAGAGGACTCTGGCGTGAAAGAACGGCACTTAAGGACAAGCATATCCAAGAGAATATTCCACAAGCAACAATACAACCCGTGAAGACATGCATTGAATTCTCCAACAACCAGAATGACAACAACAATAAGTAACCGAACAAATAACTCGGAGACGTATGAAGGATCACATACAAAATTACAAGGTCAAAGGATTACAGTTGAAAAAGAACTCGGACGGAGAAAAATTATAAATCTCATTGATTAAAGACAAATACAAAGGTTACAGATGGCCAAATAGGACCGGATAAACTCAGACATAAGATAGAGACAAGATTCTTAAATATTGCAACAAGTAACCTAGTGGCGGCAGCAGCGGTAGCTCGGACGCAGAAGAACAGATAGAGCAGCATGATCATTATCAACCAAGCATAAGCCCGGGGGCTGCTCAACCTCACACACCAGCATATCTACGAATGAAGAAAGAATTGAAGAAGAATTTTCCTACTCAAGGCAGAACCACAACCAACAAAGAAGGTATTTATAGCAAACCAGAGGTAAACAAGACTAAAGATCACAAGAAAGAGAGAGGAAAAGAATAAAAGAGCAAAGCAACAAAGGCGAATAGTGCCCAAAAGCAAGATTCCTGACAAAAAGTAAAAGAAGACGCTCACTCATGGCTATACAAAACCCATCCGTGATCAGCAAAAGACAAAGACCAAAGGAGTACAAATCAAGACCCTTCTTCCAGCTTCCTTTCAATAGAAAAAAACCCGGAGAAGGCTCGGGGGCTGCAAGTATCTACCACAGAAAAACATATTTTCAAATTTTTTGACCCTCCAGTTTTTTTGTACAAAAAAAACAAGAGGCTCGGGGGCTACACTTAATGAGTGCAATTTTTGCAAAATTGCACTCGCTGCACTCAAAGGAAAAAGAATCCGGAGGACATCAAACAAAAGTGCACATCAGCCAAAAGAAGAATCAAAGAAGACCATCTCAAGATTTCACTTCAAGAAGAACCCAGATCAAGACTACAACAACTCGGCCCTTCAAGCTAAATCATGAAATGTTCGGGGCCTTGTCGATGGGGAACCCTACGGACTCCCCATAGACCATACTACAGGGAGGTAGGCCTTGGTAACAAGGCCTACGGCCCAATCGCCAAGAAGAACGCGGAGCAAAGCAACGTGCAAAACCGAAACTACAACTCAAACTATACAAGAAAAGGCGCCCGAAGCGTAGCTTAGGACTCTGACCTTATATCCGAATAGGACACAAACAACGCCTCTCAGCGCCTGGACTATAAAGGGCTGGTGAGGGTACCCATTGTAGGAGGAGAACGCATACCCGATATTCAAAGCAATACAACGCAAACAGGCTAACGCCAAAACTAGACGTAAGGTTATTACTCGACCAAGTCGAGGGCCTGAACCAGTATAAATGATGAGTCTCTTTGCGTAACCGCCGAATTCCGCTATTCGCCGAAGCCCGAACAACTGTCCCGAGTACCCCCGTGGCAGGCTATCGATGGTAAAACATCGACAACTACTCAAACATAAAAAAAACATTGAAGAAAATAAATAAAAAATATGAAAAGGAAAGAAAAAAAGAAATAAAAGAAACATAAAAATGAAAAAATAATAATAAAAAACACATAAGACAAAAAAAGAAAATAAAATAAAAATGAAGCACGAAAAGAAAAAGAGAGAAAGAAAAAAAGAAAATAAAAGAAATAGAAGAAACATAAAAATGAAAAAGAATAATAAAAATCACAAAAGACAAAAAAAATAAATATAAAAAATGAAGCATGAAAAGAAAAAAGAGAAAGAAAAAAGAAAAGAAAAGAGAGAAAAGAAAAGAAGAATAAGAAAAAAACAGAAACTAACGTACCTGGACGTTTCTTCCATGGGCACTCGTTCCCAAGTGTCACGGATTCCCGCGCGGAATCTTCCCGTGCGCCGTTCGGCAGACGGCTTCCGTCCGGTCGTTTGGACCAGAAGCGTCGCGGTGGACAGGGGAGCCGATCGGACCAAGGGGACTTTAATCGCCGTGGCCCCGTGGAATTAAACATTAAAATACTTATTAGTGATAATTAATAGAGTTTCAAAATGATTATGAACTATTTTAATCATAGACACAACTATAGAAGTTGAATGATGGCTACTTATTAAAAACTACTATCTAAATACCATTCATATTAATTAAATACAATAATAATTAGAAATTAAAAGTATTGTTATCTAGTTATATTAAAGTTAATTAAATTAAATAATTGTACTAAATTAGTAATATTAAAATTAATATCATTAGTGATAGAAACAACTTTTAAATAGTTTAGATGGAAAAACATTTAGGGCCTGTTTGGCCGGGCTCCGGCGGCTCCGGCTCCGGCCTGTCGGCCGGCCGACACCCGGTTACTGTTCACCGGCGCCGTTTTTTTCTCTCATCCTTTCCTCTCTCACTGACATAGCCGGAGCCGGAGAAGCTCGTTTTTCTGGCTCCGCGACTCTGGCTCCTGTAGACACCTGTCGGCCGCTGGGCGGCCGACACCCTGCTACAGTGCAGGAGCCGGAGCCCGTGGGAGCCCGGCCAAACGGGGCCTAAGGCTCCCTTCGCTTTCCTCGGAACGACTCCTTGGAAGAAATCCTAGCTAGAATTGTTACTTAATTTATATAAGCTTTCATTAGCCGGAATCAATCCTGACGTCGTTCTGCCATAACCGAACAAGCCTTAATTGTATTTAAGTTAGCATCTAACATTAGCTATTATATATATATATATATATATATATATATATATATATATATATTCAATAAGTTCATCGAGTGCTTAATTCTTCACCGATATCGCTAATTTCAAAAATAATTTTATTTTATTTTTGATATGTTACATATTAAATCAATAGATAGATAAAATAATAAAATATATATCTATATTAGAATTGGATACTCGCGTACTCCCTTCGTCTTATAACAAAAGTCATTTCTAACCTTATTATAGAGTTAATATAAAATATTTACTATTCTCATTTTTAATGCATCTTTCTCTTTTTCCAATAATCTCAGTCTCTATCCCATTTTCTATGCATCTTATTTTTTACTCCTTATTAATTCATCACATGCTCAGAGTACCAGAGTTAGAACAGCAAACAATGTGGGGGCGTAGGGAGGAGGCCAAGAGGGAGTAACCATCAAACATTTTTGGCTCCTACAAGCATGATGGGACGGTGGGAGTGGGACCATGTGCCCCGAGGTGACGTGCCCTCGGACGATCCGTGCGTGAGGTTGCACGTGAATACCAAACTTTGCCGAGTGCTAAACCGACACTCGGCAAAGAATTTTTGAAAAATATAAAAAAAACGCGCCACCATGCCGCCGCCACCACGCCGCCCGCCGCCGCCACCACGCCGCCGCCGCCACCACATCCCCCGCCACCACGCTGCCGCGGTAGGGCATGCATTAGCCATGCTGCGATGATGCTCAGAAAGTTCTGGCTAGCGCGATTGAAGATTGGGGGTTGCTTACTCCCTTCGTCGTCGTGGATGCGGTGGTGGACGTCGCGGGCCCTCCGTCGGGCTCCTTCGCCATCGCCGCGACCTCGCTGCTCCTGCTCGAGAGTGTCTCGAAGCTGCTGCAGGAGGAGTCGGTCTTGTTCGACCTTGGCCTGGAGCTCACGGAGCTGTTCCAAGTTCGGGCGTTGAGGTTGTGCGGGGGCAAGGTTCCCGTTCTGCGCTGCCGGTGGGACAACGCGCGGAGGTGTGGCGGCGCCTGCCCCTGGCGAAGCGGGGAACAGTTGCCCGCCCCCTCGTCCTCCTCGCCCGCCCTCGGCATCCCGAGCCCTATGTGGAAACACTCGCGAGTGGGGTCGTAAGTGCCTTCGCCGTTGGAGTCGGAGTAGCCGAAGCAGTAGTCACTTGCGGCCAAGAAGCGGCGCATGGCTTCAGGGTCGTGGAGTTTGGAGAAATCCGCTCCGGCCCACGCCTCATCCTCCTCCGAGGAGTCAGCGTGGGTGTGGGCCAAAGCCGTGGTGTCGAAGTCGAGGGCGAAGCGCTGGTGGCGTCCCGAGGGATCCGTGTGAGCAGAAGCGTAGGCGTAAGCGTAGGAGGCGGCGGCATTTCTCAACCCGAAGGGGTACGGGGATGGTGCCATCGCCGAGTCCTGCTCCGCCGGGGTTGGCTCCTCAAGAGGTGGTGGGGCAGAGCTTGATGGCGGGGCGTCGCCGCACGCCACCGGTGTTTTTCCCCTGTCCAGGCTCAGGCTAGACAGGTCCCCAACCAGGGACCTTGTGCCAACAGCTGGGCATGGGACACCGGCGGAGCGTGGCGCGTCACCCTGGGTTTGCGCAGTGTCGGGGTGATCCCGCCCGCGTCGCGCCTGGTGGGCGTGACGAGGGCGGTGGCCCTGGCGCCGCCTGCGCCTGGGCTGCCAGCGTGGGATGTCGTCGTCGGTCGGTGGGGCTCGGGGTGTGAGGAGTACCATGTCGTACTCAGATCCTAGAGACATGAACTCTAGGCTCCCGAACCAGATCACCGTGCCGAGACGTAGCGGTCGTACGGGGTCTGCCATCCGGAACTTGTTGGGATGACGAAGCTAACACGCAGAGGCCCCTACCTGGCGCGCCAACTGTCGGTGTTTTGGACCGGCGAGCCCTCAACCAACTAGTAAATTTATACTGCGTGTTCCCAATCCCAAATGGTGATGCAAAGAGACACAAGGTTTATACTGGTTCGGACGATGGGTGCCCTACATCCAGTCTGAGAGATCGATCTTGTATTCCTTGCACCGAAATGCTCGTAGTAGGGGGTTACAAGCAGGACAAGAGAGGGAGCTAGTCCCAGATCTCTACGTAGAGCGGCGTGGATTGCTTGAGATGTTGATCTCAAGCAACGGAGAAGCTTGTGTGTTCGTTTGTGTGTTTATGCGTGAGTTCGTCGCGTGGGTGTAGGCCTAAATCGTAAGCCTCCGATCCCCTAGAAATGGCCCTGGTCCCTCCCTTTTATAGTTGAAGGGGGGACAAGGGTGATACATGCGCTAGCTACATGGCGTCGTGCGAACGGAGGCGGCATGTCTGAGCCCTGTAGCCTGTTACTATGGCGGCATGGTCGATGGAGTGGTCCCGTCCTCGAAGTACTGGGGCGACGCGCCGGTCACATCCGATCCTGTGCGTCGTGGGAGCTCTAGTGTTATCTTGAAGCGGGGCGAGGCGGCCGATGTGCCGGTCGCTGTGTGTTGACTGCGTGAGAAGCCGAGGCTCAGTTGGTACCGAGGCCGAGCCGTCGTGGGAGGCTCGGCAGACGTGAATCCCGAGGTTGCCGAGACCTTGAAGTAGATTGCCGAGGCTTGGAGGGAGCAATTGGTCTCGTACGCTGATTCCGAGGCTATGGTGACCCGGACTTGACTCCCCACGCCGCGTTGTTCCTGGGGCAGGGGTTAGGTGGCACAGTGTAATGCGAGCGCTGATCGTGGGCACAACACCAGAGCACAGTGGCCGATAATCCCTGTCCCGTCCTATCCTGGTTGGTATGGCGTTGATGCGGCTTCCTGTCCCGTCGGCCACTCTGAAGTGTCGAGCCGTCGTCTGGCTGATATTGCGAGAGTGGTTGACGCATTAATGGGACGTGACGCTCTGTCGGGGAGATCGGTCGAGGCGGAAGCGATGGGCTATTGCCGAGCCGGCCTCGAGCGATACGGAGAATCGTCGTCTCGTTCGAGGCTTTACGCGTGGGGCCTCGGGCGAGACGGAGAATTGGTTCCCCGTCGAGGCCTTCCGTGCGTGGCCTCGAGCGAGGCGGAGATTTGGCAGGCCGTCGAGGCCTCCCGTGCGAGGCCTCGCGCGAGGCGGAGAGCCGGCGGGCTCGGACAAGGCCGGGGGTTAACCAATGGCTTACCCTTTGGCTTTGTTTTTGATGGGGTTTAAGTGATTCTTTCGGTATACGCTCGGGGTACCCAGTTTTATGGTACCCGACACCGATGGAATGCACTCGGCATATCTTTTGGCACTCGGCAAATATGTTGTTTCCGGTAGTGTTAGGACTTGTTTGTTACTAAAGGTTAATGCTAAAAAAATAGAATTAGGGGGTTTTTGGATCCGGTGACTAAAATTTCGGAGGTGTGTCGTGAGGATGTTATATAGGGTGTTCGGATACTAATAAAAAAATAAATTACATAATCCGTCGGTACTCCACGAGGCGAATTTTTTAAGGCTAATTAATTCATCATTAGCACATGTTTACTGTAGCACCACATTATCAAATCATGGACTAATTAGACTTAAAAGATTCATCTCGCAAATTAGTCGCAAACTATACAATTAGTTTCATAATTAGTTTATATTTAATACTCCATGCATATGTCTAAACATTCGAGGGGACAACGACTAGAATTTAGGAGGGGCAACCAAACACCACCTTAGTTAAATTTTACATGTGGGCTTAAAGCTAGTCACTCCTCTGACTTGTTGTTACTAGATTATTAGCTGGACACAACTGAAACAAGAGCTAATAGTATATTACGAAGAATGTACTTCTCAGTTCTCCCGTTCCAACTTCCAAGCAAGAGGCCAAGAACTAAGAGGGAAAACTACATATCTAGATATAGCAATATCTAGGTGTATAAAAAGAAACTATGCATCTAGAGAGAAAAAATTAAAACGATTTATAATTTGGAACGTAGGATATATGTATCTATCAGTTGATCCTCAACCATGCACCATCTATAGCTATCGGAAATAATTTAATAAGTTTATGGACTCTAATATATAATCTCAAAATCATGACTTAGACAACAAGTTTTAGGACCACCTTTTATTATAAATATAGGGGGTGTATTATATTTTGGGGAACCCCATTATTATGTTCAAGGTCCAATTACTTAATTTAGGGGCTTGCGAAATAATATTTATAGTCCATTTGTAGCGCCTAGTCCTTTTTTTAACAAGCCCCACCGGAGGCAATACCGAAACGGGATTACTAAATTTCTTCTAGGAGATTCTTGTTTATGTTTTCTTCCACTTTTTTATGGTCCAGATGTTGTTAAGATTTGTGCTCACCTAAATAACAATTTGTGTTGTCTTTCCGCTGGACTTTTTTTCTGGAAATGGAAGATAGCTCCCATAAAAATGTTCCATTACTTGTGTCATGTGATGTACATGTGCTGTTTTTTTATTTGAGCTTTGTTGTACCATGTGACGTGGCAACTTCTGATTTGTTGAAAAAAGTGGAAGATAATAAACATAAAAATCTTTCACAAGATGTGTAGTCACCCCCTATAAAAGAGGGAGATGGGGATTCACTTCCCTCACTCATTCAGATCTCTCCCTTCTTCTCTCCTTCTCTCTCTCATTTTTTTGTTGACGAAACCGACACATCACGAGCACTTGAAATTGAAGGTTTCATTTTAGCTTTACCTATGGTTGTTCACTTGCTTTGAAAGATGATCTTAGTGTACAACATCCTCAAAAGTCCAATGATGCATAAATTTGTATATACAAGTGCAGATGACATGTGGTATCTTGGAAGTTATATGACATACATCACTGTAATAGGGAATCTCTTCTTAATGGTGACTTTTGCATACTAAAAAATATGATCCGACAATGTCGTTGCTAATGAAAAGTGGAGTGAATTGAGCGATTGTTGACGGTAGGTAACAACCATTATAAACCATCAATTAAACATGTTTCAGTGGGGAAACAACTCCAGGTCCTTGCATTACCACCTAATTTGGGAATCATGTTGAATGGCGTTATAGCCACAGCCTGTATCATTGGTTCCAGATTCTCTATCCCTTTCACCTCGGACATTGCTTCTGATGGGGAGTAAAGCTGCCGGATAAGAAAATTGATCTGTGTCTCACTCAGTCTAGACCATCTCTTCATCAGTGAGGAAAGGGCAGGCTCACACTCATCGAGTGTGCACAGAGAACCATGTAGCAGTGAGAGACTGTTGAAGTAATGCACATCGTGAAGTTTTACAGACTCCAGCAAATAGTTCAAGAATATGGCACACGCCATCCTTAGCTGCAGTGGCGCAGGTTTTGTGCCATCATATTCAGAGAGTAGCTTGCAAGCAAGCTTGACAGCTTCCGGGCCCATCAGAATGATTTCATGATCATGGCCGGGGCAGAGTCCCTTATCACTGTAGTCTGACTCAAAGTCTAAATGTATGGTCCACCCATCAATCATATATGGATTTGAAGCTGAATTCTTGTACTCGAACACCCCGTTCTTATTCTCCCAAGCGTAGTTCCATCCTTCCCTTCCGTCACTTATCAGTTTGAAGTAGTATTGTTTATCACCTTGTTCGTAGGTTACTTTGATGTAGATAGTGCCACTTATGGCTGTTGTGAAGATCGTCTTCTGTAGCCCCAACAGGCTACTGACGTCAAGAGCTTTACCGTGCACATAGTTGTAAAGTCTGATATGTCCAATACATTTATCATATCCTACCTAAAGAGCTGATAGTGGCCCATTTAATGGCCAGTGCACAATATTCCACCAATGACAGTGGCCCATTTAATGGCCAGTAAATATGTATAAGGGCATAAATATAATCACCAATGAAGGTTTAGGGGTTTAAACTAATAAATTCCACGAGTTTTGGTGAATCTATGTTTTCAGTAGGGTTTATCTAAAAAACCGCCAAGAAGAACCTAATCGTCAAAGTAAATTATGGAATTCTACTGTGGCACCGACGTGGGAAGGATCTAGAAGAGTCCAGAAGGCAAATCAACGAAGCTGTGGGCCATTTGGCCACAGTAGTGGGCCGGCCGGCCCACTAGGGAGGCCGCTCAACCTAGTATGGAGCCCAGTCGCTCTCCCCTTCGACGTGGACTCTCTCACCGCCTTTGAGGACGCATCTAAGCCGTTGCTTAAGTCAGTTTGATCCAAGGGCCCACGTTGCACCCTCAGGACTATATAACCAGACCCTGCCCCCCTCCCTGGAGATCATCCTGAAACCCTAATTCATATCCTCTTAGTTAGGATCAATTGAGAGGCGTCCCATGAATGGATCAAACTCTCAGAGCTAGCTATCAAGAGAAGATTAGTCCTCCTTAGGATCTAGTCTTATAATTAGAAATAGTGAGATAGAGAGTGAGGGAAGAGTTTGGAGGAGATGCCGGCCTGTCGGTGCTCTCTCTACGGCTTGTACCTTGGCGGATTCAAGTTCTACCTGAGCTTGCTTCTGGGATTTCTCTGGTAATCAACTTTTGATTCAAGTAAGCATCTTGTTTATATTGCTCTTCAGGTTCACGACTCTCTTGAGTGCTTTATTTCTGTTCTAAAGGGAGTAAAGTATTAATCATAGGTGTAAGCGTGGTGCTTAGACTTAGGTTAATCGTGGATGCCCCCTGCATTCTAGATCGATGGTAGCTCACGAGGGTGACTCTTATAGCCTCGTTGAATCCTTTGTAGTCCACCTCTCGTTTGTAGGCGTAGGACTCGGTTACTAAGGAAAGCATCCTCTATTGGTGTCTTCCCTTAAGTAATGTCCCCGGTTGAACACTAGAAGACATAAGCTTACCCATGTCAGAACTAGAGACCCTTAGTTATCCTCTCTACGCTCCTATTTATCCTAACATTGTTTCTACTCCTAGATTAGATTAGACTTTTACCTAATCATTACCCCCTTGTTAAGTTAGACCATAGTTAGTCTCACATGTTTCCCTGTGGATACGATACTTTGAATACTTTTGGGTGAAAGCTACAGTGGTATCCGTGCGCTTACGGATTTATCTGTGTGCGTTAAATATACCAACAAGCTTTCTAGCGCCTCGTGGCGCCCCTCTTCGTAGTGACGGGCAGCGTGGTTGATGGACACTTGTACCGAAAGCTATGCGGGATTTGGTGGCACAGTGTTCGCACGCCCACCACTGTAAGCGACGTGTATTTTTGATCGTGGCTCGTTATGATCAGGGGTCACATCAGGATGTGTCAGCCCTCATCGTGGTGTCAGAGGATTGACCGAGGGCCCACATAATTAGACCCGTGGAACCGTCTTGGACTCCCTCGGGCGAGGCGGAAAGTCGCCCGAGGGATTGAGCAAGGTGGAGGGTCGCCCAAGGGATCGGGCGAGTTGGAGCCTGCACCCTCGAGGTCGGGCGAGGCGAAAGATCGCCCGAGGGATCGGGCGAGTCAGAGCCCGCACCCTTAGGGTCGGGCGTGGTGGAAGATCGTTCGAGGGATCTAGCGAGGCGGAGGGTCGCCCGAGGGATCGAGCGAGTCGGAGCCCGCACCCTTGGGGTCGAGTGAGGCGGAGTTCGTATCTCCTGGGTCAGGTGAAGCCATGGCGACGCCCCTTACCGTCCGAGTGGATCAGTCGTTGATGACCGTCAATCCCTCTTGTCCGGGTATCCTAAGTTTTGATACCCGACAAGTTGTTTCAATTAATGAAGAGGAAATATAAATCAAGAGGGTGTATAGGACCAAACATGGGAGCATTGGGAGTATAGAGAATGAGGGAGAGCCAAATCACTAAAAGTCCAAGAGTCCCCTTCCACCTTCTCTCATCCTTTTTGTAGGGGAGGTGGGAGGGAATGTTTTTATTATTTCTCCTAGTGAGGTTTGTATTTACAAAAGAGCTTCTAGGGGCTACAAATGGTCCTAAACATTATCTTACAAGCCCTTAAGCTATGTAATTGAGCCTTGAAAACACTAATCGGGGCCCTAACATATCCTACACCCCAACAATAGCCCCTCAACTATTTGGTTTTGATCAAAAGTAGAAGACCCAATAGCTTAATACAACTAAGTGTAGCCCAATTACAATACAGACCCGACTACGAGGATCACCCTTCATGATCCACACGTGTGCGCCTTACTAAAAACTCTATCCCAAAAACCCAGTGGGAAAAAGGGCATGAAGAAAAGAGCATGCACACGACACTTGTATATACATAAATCATCTAATGATGCTTTTATCTTTGGTGAAACTCCACTCAGGCCTCTAAGACTTCACCTTTATTGGTAACCTACTGCTTTACCTAGCCTGAATCCTTGATAGCTCCTTTTTGTAATTGGGTCTTCTCCGAAGCAATTATTGTAGTTGATGTAGGTGGCTTTGTTGTAGACAATCATGACATGTATTTAAGCTTTTCATTCACGGGCGCCAGGCAAGTCTTGCGTCTTCAGGCGGATTGCTTGTCCTATGTGCTCCTCGCCAGCCCCTCTTGGCTGGCGCTTGTTTGTTTGCATGCTTGAAGTAGACGACGTAGGTGCGATTGTTGTCACAGCTGTCGTAGATGGTGATCCCTCACTCCAATTGATGGTGAAGGCAAGTCAAAGATGCCAATGGAGATCCCCCACTCCAAATTGTTAGCGAGGGCAAAGTCGAAGACGTCGATGGTGATGCCTCACTCCAAATTGTTGGCGAGGGTGAAGTCAAAAAATGCCGACGGTGACCCCAAACTCCAAATTAACTATGAAAGTGAAGTTGAAGCCCCTTGCTAATATTTTGATGAAGGTGTAGTCAATGACGCCGAAGTAGTTGGCAAAGCCCCTTGGCGAAGTGTTTGCAAAGGCATAGCCGATGATGTCAAAGCCCCTTGCCAATATTTTGATGAATGCGTAGTCGATGATGCCGGAGTCGGTGGCGAAGCCTCTTGCCGAAATGCTGGCGAAGGCATAGTCGTTGATGCTGAAGTCTAAGTCGAAGTCGCGCTATAAAGATACTCCATGTTCTCAGATCATATTCTAGTGAGAAATTAGCGCATCTAATTTTGTGTCATATTATTATCAAACATTTTGTGTCATGTTGCAATTTTTACACTATAATAAAGTGTTGATTTCAATGAAGAGATTTTCCAGCATATATACCTTCACATCTTCAACTTCAACACGCGGATCGAGATCTAAGAACGGTCACAGAGAACGTGGTACAGTGCCACGTTTTTTTTCGGGAACGCAGCATCCGTTTCGTCCCTACAATAGAAAACCCTTTCTCAAAGAGTTCCTCGATCCCTGTTCTATAATCCAAACGTTTCGGAAACTTTGTGACTATGGATCGGAGGTCCTATTGCCATACGCGCGGTATTTTATCCGGCCGTAAATATAGGGAAAAGCTAAAGATTGTGTGTGTGATTTGTTTTGCTTTGTCACACGAATTTAATTCCGTTGGATCTACCCACCTTCTTCATCTACAGCCTTCGCCATCCCCGGTAGCACCGACACATCCACAGCCTACTACCATCGCCGCCTGTGAACTGAATTCGTGAGTTTATTTGTTTGTTGCGGCTGTTGCCTATGTCCACCAACTGTTCGTTGTTTTGCCTAGGAGGAATGCTTGCAGCAGCGCCTGAATGTTCTGTCAGTCTGATTGTTTCCTCGTTCCTTTAGGAATGCACGTGGACATCAACAAGTAGAATTATGTACTGTGATAGGAGTTTGTTCATTGTCATTTGAACGACAGTGCATTCTATACCGTGAAAACAATTGAATTACAAGTGGTTACATGAGTCATATGGTACAATTGATCACAACTCCATGTATGAATTAAATGCTGCAACTAGCCTATGAAACAGTGAAATGAAATTATGCATTGAGAGAGAGTGTTTCATTCATCTATAAAGCTAACGTGGCACTCTTGGAAACTCGGTCATGAAACCTTCCACTGAGCCTGGCCTTATAGCACTGCACGCGTCGCTCTCTTGTCTCATCTTCTGGCACCTCTTTGTCTGTCCCTTCCAAGTGGACTCCACATGTCCGGTCTTTTTGGAAACTGCGCCATTATTTTCTCCTACCATTCGAACTACACGCCTTTCTCATTTCATCGAAAAGTTTTCTGCTCTGCATACCATCCAAAATTTGTTGTATATTAGTTAATTTTTTAAGGACTATTAATTATTATTTTTCATTTACACTAGAGTTCATCAATACAACCATCATTCCTAGGGCTTCAACCCAAGCCTCAACTTTCCATTTTCTTTTGTTCTCCCTCTGTCTCTTACCCATGCCCGACTTCCTCTCTTGCGCCACTAGCACTGCCACCACCCTCCCTTTGGCCATCGATCATAAGATTCGGTCTCCCCACTGGCTAGAATCTCTCCTCTTCCTCCTCCTCTTCTTGCACCAAATCTTCCCTTCATGTTGGCCATCTTCCCCAAGTTTGGCTGAGGTACAAACTTCCTTGAGCTCCTCTCCTTGCTGATTGCCTAAACCCACAAGCTCCTATCCTCATCGACTGCCTAAACTCGCAAGATCCCCTACACCACCAATCACCCTAAGGATGGACTCAAGCTGGCCTTCTTGGAGCTCTACCCCAACCTCGAGCTTTCCTCTGCCACTAACCACCCAAAGTGCGACATCACCTGACATGCTCGTCCTCACCACCTGTCCGCCTCTGCTTAGCCACCTCCCCTCCCGTCCGGTTGACCGATCCTCAAGCAAGCCCTCCTAGAGCGTGGCTCAGATCGAGAGCTCGCCTCCCCACAAAGCCATCCATTGCTCACGCAGCGTGGGAGTCAGAGATGAGGCCGCCTTGTGCCATATCTTGGTCTAGCATGGTGATTCAGGAGATGGAGAATACGAAAAGAGGAAGCTTTTATCACTAAGGAGCTCTGGCCCTCCCTCACCTCCTGGCCAACACATCTTCTCAGGGGCGGACCCAGGATTGGCCAAAGACTAGGGGCGTGCTAATTGTGCTTGGCTATAGAAAAAATAGTAATTTGTCCACCGTAATTAAGGGCTAAGACTAGGGCCAGAGCCCTAGCGGCTCTAGTGTCAGATCCGCCATTGCATCTCTTGATCTAAGGTCTAGACATGCAAGTCCTACGAAAGTAGGCGCTCAAATTTAAGGGTCTGAAGTTGGAGCAGCTATTAGAGGGATGAAAGAAAGAAATGGAACTTCACAAATCCCAAGAAAGGGAAGCAATATCTAGCAAAACTCAAGTACTTACTTGAATCCCTCAAACCAAGCCGATATATATCCCGTTTAGAGCACATGCTGCACAAGCTGGATATATAACAACGAATTTTCCTAAATACTACATTACAAAGCATTTCAACGTTACACCTTTTGTTTACATATATAACCCGTGTCGCAAAACAATAGGTGAAGTAGCAATAACCGGTGAAACGCAAGCATGCATCGTGAATTCGTGCATGCTCATTGCTCCTTCTAATGCCTTCCGGTCGGCTCAGTAGCGTGCTGTGCCTGCGCCTGTGCGCGGCCTTCCGGGCGCTTCAAATGTTCCGCCGCCGGGTGGTACCGAATACGTGTACGCCGTGTGTTGCGGCGCGTACGACGCCCGCGCCGGCGGTGGAGCCGGAGCCATTATCCCTCGTTGCGGCACCACGGCGAAGCCCTGGCCCTGGCCCTGGTGCTGGTGCTGCTGCGGCCACGGCTGCTGCCGGCTCCGCGGCACAGTAGTGTTGGCCACCGGGGCTGTAGGCGGCATCGTCGTCTTGAGGGCAGCAGCCAAACCACGCAAACTTGAGGCACATTCTTTTGGTGATAAGTGGATGGAGTAAGTAGTGGTGGTGGTGGTTAAGTTGCTGCTGGGTGCATCGATGAGGTAGGCATATTTTAAATATATGTATATATATAGCCTTCAGGCTCGTCGTAGCTCCAGCTAGTCTCGACCGAGCTTACAGCATGCTTGATGCTATATGCCCGCGCGCGGGCGCGAGGCAATGAGAAAAGCTGTGTGCACGCTGACTGGCTGGTCTGTTGCCGGCGACCCCAAAGACTTTCTCCGGGCGACCAAGTCTGCTTTTCTGCTTCAACTTCAAGTTCATTCAAGCGCGCTGTTCATACGGACCAAGGAATTGCAGCTTCATCGTGACGTGGTCGACTGCTCGGGCAAATTTGCTGCAGCGACGTCAGGTCGCGCCAGTCACTGTCGCGTCGTGGGAGACGCGACTACGGGAGCTACTCGTGTTCCACAACGCCGCTCGCGCCATATTCTCTATGGCCGTGTTGGCTGGGCCTCGGCGAATTCAATGGATGCCGTCACTCACTCACTGCTTAAGCTCATCTCGATGCATGGATGGCCCTGCTAGTTTTGACTGTTAAATTACAACTGGCTCTATTCGCTGGCTAATAAGCCATGGCTGAAAGTACTGTTGGCTGATTTGTTGTGAAAGAAAAATACTGTTTATTCGCTGAAAAAGTATGACTTATAAAACAAGCGAATAGAGCCGCGTAGCGTAGGTCAGGGCTAACTTTAACTCAGTGAATCAATGATCGCATATGAATCTTCGGGTTGAAGTAAGCTAGGCCTGATACCGGGGCTGAACCCGCTCTATGCACCCACAAACTTGATCACTTGAACCTGTTGGGAATTTGACGCAAGAGGAACTCATGACAGAGAACACTCTGTAGGAGCATTGACAACGCTAATTGCCGCCGGCGGCCCCAGTTATCAGATTCTGCAGCCCAAGCCTAATATCAGATTCTGCAGTCTAAACACGGTATCGGCCCGGAATAAGCACCTTCAGTCAGTCTTATGGGCCCGGCCGACTGCCCGAAGCCCAGAACGAAGACTTTATACTTTTTCTTATACTAGTTGAGTGCCCGTAGTAAAACATTTCATGACATACAACCACACAAGTAAAATATACGTAGAATCCCATGTCATCACAAATAATTAACATTAAAACACATAATTTAAATTAATTTATTTGAAATAAAGAAACCAGTACGATGTTATTAACTTCACTCAGACAGAGGAAAAATAGGCAATAATTCATTGTTTTTTGTTTGTGAGACTAATATAGCGTTGAAGATAATCTCATACACCTTCAGGTATGTTGGCTGCGTTTTTGTTCCCCGTGTATGTGAGTAGGTGTAGCAAGATGTGCTTCCTCACTTCATTAGTAGTGTTAGTCTTGTCACCCAATGGTGCGGGAGATGCACTATTTTCCATTGAATGTACCCACAATTTAACTACTCATCTAATACGGTAACCATTAGTTGAAGAATATGAAAGATAGCTATGCATATATATATATCTAATGAAGTCTTAAACCAAAGTAACTACAGGTTCCAGAAAATTAATATGCCGAGTAGCTGAACAAACCTGCGAAATATGTAGCTTATACTAACGGCTGCTCACTTCCTAAATTGTCCTATAAAAAATTGGCATCAATAAGCGACTTGGAAGCACATGGAAGTTCAACCAATGATCAACATGCTATGTCAGAAAGCTCTAGAATTGTTAGATCAACCATTTTCAGGATGACAACGGCAATGAGTTCTATATTGGTAACACGGGAAAAAAAAAGAGTATTACAATTCTAGTTTATTACAATGACCATTATATTTTTAGCAATATTCACTTTCCGAGGTGCATATTTTCATTGATATGGTGCACAGCTGCAGCAAGACTATGTGCAATCAAGCAACGGGGCAACAACCATATATGTACAAGTAATATATTCAGATTCTAAGGTATGCTGCATGGAAATTTAAAAAGTGAAGACACTGGAACAATAAATAAATTAGTCAATAATTGAATTAGAAAGTATAAATAAAGACAGGTTAGCGATAACTGAATTAGTTTAGATGCCTGTGAGTTTGCAAACAGTGAAATGCAGTCTCTATTGGTGTTGCAAACTGCAGCTTGTGGACCTAAAGGAGTTTAACAATGGTGGTTTGCTCAGATGTAGTAGATGCATTCAGAATTGCATGAGTCTCAGATACTAAACAACCCATCCTCACTCCAGCCGTTTCATTTGAGAATATATTTTAGTTTTCATTTGTCCTCGCTTGTGGGAAATGCTCAGGGAACCAAACACAAATCGAATTTATCAATTGAAAGTTAGTTGACGGCAGCCTAAAGTTCAGAGAGGTAGCAGCCCAAAGATCGGTACCAATTACCAAAATGCAGGAAAAAGATATGCTATAGAACCAGATGCGTGTTAGCTGTTGAATGAGCAATTGCCCATGCGTTGCAACGGGAACAAAAAGAAAAGACCACGATATTTGAAATTTGATGAAATTCGAATGTGCTGTGTAGCTGTACCAAAAATGAAAGCAGTAACGTGCAATCCTGGACAAAACGGCATGCTATGAAATGCAAGGGAGAGAAGGCCATCAACAGTAGGTGTAAAACAAAGTTTTAAATTTTTATGGTCACAGAGGAAAATAAAGTTGCTGACAAAATTTAAACAAAGGTGGCTACATTATTGAGCATGCAAAAACTTCAAAATGAGGAACAAAAGATCTGTGTAAGACAAATTTTTTAGTGTACTGAAATTTTTCATTTTCATGATTGGATTCTTAAAATGGGAGTTCTGAATGTTCTTCAACAGCATAGAAATCATGTTTCAAAAGAAAAGTGCCTAGCAGTCATCGACCAGCTCGTAACAGGAGTTTTTATATCCATTTAGTTCTAACAAAGCCAATTTGTCATGGTTGCTGGTCCTACTACATGTACTATAAATTGGCAGAATTGCTAAGAACTTCCTCCTACATGTACTTCAGCATGTAATAGTACTAAATAATATACCATTCAGATCAAAGCACAAAGAACCGCAGGCGCAATGTAATTGGATCAGATCCGAATACAAATTCACATAGAAGGGGTGGGCATACCTGTTGGGTGCCTGACGATGATCTGACGAAGGGATTGAGGAAGACCCGGGCGCCGCTGCGGCGGCTGCGGCGGCGGCGGCGGCGGCAGCAGCGCAGACCTCAGCACCTGGCGTGACGGAGCATGGGGCGGTCTGGCACAGCCTGCTGTGTGGCGTCGTGGCGTCCAGCGTGACAGAGCTAGATTGTTGCTGTGCTGAACCAATGAAGCTCCTTGAGGGGACCCTGAAGGGAATTTTCTTCGGCAACTACAAGCCAATTCACTAACCTGCCCAATGTGAACAAGCTGAACATGATGAAGTAATTGCAAAGTGCTATTTATTTAGTCACCTTGTTACTTAATCACATCATATTATCTTTGTATATGGTTACCATGACCAAATTTACATGCAAAAACTTTTCTATATACAGGTGCAGTAATATTGGAGTATCTTTGTATCAGATAACAATAATAAGTTCAAGTCATAGCTTGCACAGTGACATTTTCAGAGAAGTCACCTTGTCCAGTGATAATCAATTTTCAGAAAAATATGATCAGAAACAATCTTTTTGTCAGGACTACTTACTAATCAACCCATCCTCAATCAATCAATCTGGGGATAACTTGACATAATGAATGGACAGGGTATTTGGCAACTTGGACTGGATGGTTAATTGGGAAAAGCAAGACAGAAAATTCGAAACATTTCACAATTGAAGCCTAGTTCACATACAGGGTACATCTGCTAATTCACAGGCAAAGTATCATGAAGCTCAGAGACGACAAAAACTTTTTACACCAAATACATATATATATTTCAATATCACTTTGTTCTACTTATGAAGCCTAGTTCAAGTAAGCCACACTGAAATAGCTGGATCATGAAATTTAAAAATTTTATTCATTTATCCGACACTGTGACTGTACATCATTAGTGAACCATAGTACCATGACTGTATGGAAAAGGCAATAAACAGCAGAAATAGCTGGTCAATCAAGGGCTTACTTGAGGCTCGCAGGTGGAGTGTGAGTAAAAAAATGTACTCTTAACATAAACCTGCAACACATAGAAAGCATAACTAATATGAACATGATTACAATTTTGTTTTATAACCATTAATATTTTTTAGAATCATTTCATTATGGCATCAGGGTAGCTGATCAAAACATTGACAACTACCAAGCAAATGCCATTCTGTTTTTAGAAAAAAAAAAGATAAGACAAGTGTATGAGGCATTTTCAAGCAACCATGAAGCCAGGAACTGATTCAAGAAATAGGAGACATGTTCAAGCAAATTCATGGCATCATGATCAATAAATCGACAAGTCACCAAACATCCATGTTTACAGCTCAGAATCTTCTGTCATGGAACTGAAAAAATTTTCAGACGATGGGAATTAGTTGCTGTTTCTCTAGGATAGCAAAACCTAAAAGTCCTCTTGAAGCACTTTGACCAAAGCTTCAGGAAGCAACTTCTACCCTCATCAGGTGCTTTATGTGTTCAGTTGAAGCACGAGGTTTGAATAAATCACAGGATTGTTTAATTATAGCATAGGTGCAGATACACATAACTGTCCTATAGCATATTAAGTTTATCAACTGGAATGGATACACACAAGCAGCACGAGAAGTATTAGATTTGGAGGGCTTGAAGTAGTAGTGTGTCAATCAGACCAACGCCCAAATTGAGGTGAAATCGAGCTGTCTGCTTCCCCACAAATTTGAACTCTTAACATTAACGTCAGATCTTAGCGCCTACACAATTGAGGCTGGAAAGGAGACAAATCACATTGTGGTACCACAGATCTTACTGCCTACTACTACACAAATGAGAATGGGAATTCCGAATATAAACCTTCAGTATCAGCAGCATGTCATGTCAAAGTGCAGGTCATTGATGTCCGCTTTTTCATCGTGCTTTGCTTTGGAGAACCCCTGAATGCGATGGCAAAGCTAAGCTCACAAGCAAAACTATTTCTAAGCGGAGGACTGATGAACCAGAGTAGCGATTTCAGAAAATAGGTGCTCAAACAATGCGGAGGACTTACTGCTGTGCGACGGGCTAGGGCGGGTGTCGGGGTCAGCGTCGCGGTCCGCGGGGGGCGGGGGGGCGGTGGGGGCAGTCTCAGCGGAGAGGAGGAGGCCGGGTGCCGGGTCGGCGGGGGCGGCTGGGGCGACGAGGAGGAGTCCGGGTGCCGGGGTTGTCAGCGTCGCGGCCGACGTCGTCGGCGTCGGGGGCAGCTGGGGCAGCGGGGAGGAGGAGGCCGTGTGCTGGGGTCAGCGTCGCGGGGCGAGGTCGTGGAGCCGAGGTTTGTGCGTCGGTTGCTGGAAGGAAACGTGCGGCTGGGGGCGCGGAATTGACCGAGGCGAGGAAGAGGAACTGACCCGGGCGGGGCGATTACGAGCGGAGCGAAGCGATTAGTTGCTAATCTGACGATAACATCCGGGTCTTTTTAGTTGTAGAGATTCCTTCAATCGTTCCCAGCCTGGCGCGGTCCCTAGATAAATTTCTTGAACAGTAGCACTACTTTCACAGGGCAATTATTATATTTAAAACAAAATAACCGGCTCATTAACCCGTGTTCTTGTTGGGTTATTAAACGAGTCTGTCTAATGCACAACCATATGTTTTATGCAATTTCAACACATAAATTTTTTGCACCATAAGATTAAAATTCAACAGCCTCCATCCTTCTTCTACCTCTAGCCTTCTTCTACTTTCAGATAATCACAAGATCACAGATCACATAAAACAATTTTTTTTATGAAAGGATAAATTACAGAGCGGATGGTTTCATTGTCTGCCCGTTCGTCATGGGTCGTCGCGTCGTGGGGCCCCTGGCCGGACGCGATTCTCCATGCGCGAAGGAGGCAGTCGAGGCGCAGAAGTCGCTCAGGACAGTCGATGAGCGCACTGCTGGTGCTACGCTGCCGCGTGCGCTCGCCGTGTGTTTTTTTGTGCTAAAAAATCCATGTGTTTTTTTTTGCTAAAACACATGTGTGTTGTATAGCATTTTCTGTAATTTATGGTGCATACATAATTTATTGCTAGAATAGTACTCCCTTGGTCCTTTAAAAACACAATTTTCGCTTCACAGAAGTTAAATAATTTCAAGCTCAATCAAATTCACACAAATAATATTAACATTTATAATAATTTATAAGCATCAATAGATTAATTATAAAATGTATTTTATAGTAAACATATTTAAGACATAATCACATAATGTTGATATTATTTTATATGTTTGGGTGTTCATGATGTTTGGTTACCCGCAGAGAGCATCTAGCAATAGAAATTCTCCTGCCAAGCGCTCATACGTGCATCACAGCGACCAGGATCCAAGGAAACAAAGAAAATTTCTATACCCGGTTAGCTAGGTTGAGAGTACCTCATGTGCAATCGTGCGCATCCAGCGAGCCAGGCCTGTGGAAAACGGAACTGTACTCGTTTCTTATAAGCCAGCCTAAAAGAACTCTTGTATCCTTCAAGATAAGAATCTTTGTCTAGGCAAACAAATAACTGAAAGTTACATCCCGTGGCCTTAAACAGGCAACCAAAGAGGCTAAAATTATTATTATGTGTTTTCCTGACCTGGCTCATATAAAGGAGCCTACGTGTCTTGTTTGGTTTCTTGTCTCTCTGACTAATATGTCTACGTATTGACGTTGTTTGGGCATGCAGCAATAGAAATTTCTCCTACCAGGTACTCATGCATGCATCACAACGACCAGGCTCCAAGGAAACAAACAAAGTTTCTGTATTCGTTCAGCAGCCTGAGAGGTATCTTATGCGCCATTGTAGGCCTGGCCTGATTGCTAAGAACAACTTTAAGAAACTCTTTACACCTTTATGTGTTTATAGAAATATATATTTTGGTGAAAAAAAACTTACAACAACTTTTCAATTAGATCTTTAAATATTGGCATCCTATATTTTGAATTTCTCGCTTGCCAAAGTTAAAGAACGAAGCTGTCTTTTTTTTCTCAAATATGCAAAAAATTTGTGCTTCTTTGTATTAAGTGGGAGAATGTTTTACATAACACGCCTTAAGGCGCGCTAAGGAGGACAAAATTTTTACATTTAAGTGTACCCTCCCTAGTGAGGAATTGCTAAGAACAAGCTGGCTTTCTAAATTTTACGTTTAAACGTAGCCTCACTAGCGAAGGATTGCTAAGAACGAAGCTGGCTTTCTAAAGTGTGCAGAATATGTTGAATGGTGAAAAAAAAATATAGAGGACGATATTTATTTAAATGGATCTCTAATTAACGATTTAGTCTGAGTGAGTTTGAGAAAAGTTATTGGATATAATATCAATCGATCAAACATCATGCGTATGCATGCAGGGAACCAATCAGCAACCAAAGGAGGAGAGGAACCGGATGAGCAAGGTGGTGTGTTCATGCAGTCCTTGCGCAAGAACCCGTGGCGGCTGTGCCCCATGGCCTCTTCGAAACTATCTCCAACCAGCTACGGAGCCAGCGGTGGGGCTAGCCCCCGACCGATTCTGGGTACATGGAGCCCCCTAAGTCTTCTTTTAAAATTTTATATATATATGTATTAGGTAGGAGGAACTAAGGTTAAGAGAAGATAAAAAAGCCTCTATTCTTTTGTTCAGCCCCTTCTAAATTTTTTTCTGGCTTCATCCATGTCTCCAACAATATGGTGAAATGGCCTAATTGTTGCTGACGGTGCAAATTCACACCCAAACCGCAAATTAAGAATGAAAACAAACAGGGACCAAAGCTGTCAATTCAATAATAAACTAGTATATATAAGACACAATTATGCCCCCATCATGTTTTAGGTTCGCAGAGTTGCACCGGTAACCGAAAAGACGAATAAAGATCCTCGGTCACGTTCGCTTCGCTGAAAAGCCAAGCTGAAAAATACTATTAACTGATTTATTATGAAAAAAAAAATACTGTTACTTCACTGAAAAAGTACGGCTGATAAGCAACAGGAAAGTGCAGTTCACGAAGGAAAACCACCCATAGGCCACAGGTTCCAGCCCCTTTGGTCCGACGACGGACGCCTGTTCCAATCACCCGAGCAGGCGAGCAGTGTATGTGCATGTGCATCCCCATGCATGCAGCCCCGCAACCAGAAGAGGGGAAGAGCCAACACAAGCGAGGAAGAAGAGCAGCTCGACTCAAAACAAAATGGATACCGGTTTCACATGTGCAGGTACGGACCCGTTAGAGTAGTACGAACCCAATAAGTCGCACAAATCTGAAAAGCACAATCAATGGCCTATAATTTGACAGATTTCCACACCAAAAATCAGTCGACTGACAAATAGCAAAATTCTTATTGTTATGGTAGAAGCCTCAGGCAAAATACATTTTGTTATATATGGCCGGTGGACCCAAAGCATATAAACCAAACCATAAAACCAAGCACCAACTTTTGAGGGTTTTTTTCCCCAGTTTGCACATATTTCTCCCTCGCATCGCCTCGTCACATGACTCACATCTTGGACCCTGCAACCTCACCTCCCTTCAAAACCAGCGCCTTGCACTTCTCCGTGGCGCCGGCGCGCGCAAACTGCACGAACTCGTCCAGGCTCCAGTCAGAGCTGCCCCCTGGTGCCACCGCCACGCGAGCCATGTCCCTCCATTTCCTCGCCGCTTCGCCGTCGTCCATAACGGCGCGCACGCACCGCTCCACTTCCCCGCGCAGGAACATTCCCGCGCCGGCGTCGTGGCGCGCGCGCACGCTGGCGCCCTAGGCGAGCTCGACGTTCCGAGCGTTAGTCGGCTGGTCCGTCCACAGCGCCATCGCCACCATGGGCACGCCGTAGCTGAGCGCCTCCAGCGTGGAGTTCCAGGCGCAGTGGGTTACGAAGCAGCCCACGGCCAGGTGCGCCAGCACGTCCAGCTGCAGGCACCAGGGCACGACCATCGCGGCGCCCGACGCCGTCGCGTCGTCCAGGAGGTGGCGCGGAACCTGTTGCTCGTCGGTGGCCCTCACCACCCACAGGAAAGGCTTGCCGCCTTGCCGGCGGCGAGGAGGCCGCGAGCGAGCTCCTCCGTCTGGGCAGCGTCGAGGGACGCGAAGCTGCCGAAGGAGACGTAGGCCACGGAGCAATGGGGCTTGGTGTCTAGCCACTTGATGCACGAGTCCTCCGGGTTCACCAGGTTGGCGCCGTAGGTGATCCGGCGGCCAGTGGCGCCGGTCGTTTCAGCGGCGGGCAGCGGCACGCACGGACCGATGGCTCGGGCCTTCAGGTAGTTTGTCAGTCCAGCCAAAACCTTGGCACATGAACAAGTGGTCAAGAATTCGAGATCCTTAGTCCATTTCAAAGAACTGAACTGATTAAACGAAATCTTCCAATTCGTGATTAACACTAACCTCGCTTTCCAGATCTTCGAACGAGTTGAACAGCACCCAATCATCCTTTCCCTCATGAGCGAACTGTTTCAGCGCTTGCTTGGCGATCGTCGGATACGGCCCATGGTCGAACACGAACGACAGGAACTCTGACCTCTCCATCTCCGGCAGGCCCAGGAACGCCTCGCTCCGGGCGGCACCACCGTCGCCGTCCACGGCCACCGGCGGCGGCACGGCGAGCCTCCCCTGGCTGAAGTGGTAGTACACGGCGCTAACCGCGCACAACTGCGTGGAGAAAGGGACGGCGGGCAGGCCCATCCGCCGCGCCACGGGCGGCACCCAGTCCTCGTACGAGTCGTACACGACGCACGTGAAGGGGTCCGCCGCCGACGCGCGCGCCTCGATGAGCGATGCCAGCGACGCCGACGCGGCGGCCGCCTGCTTCTCCAGGTACTCGCCGACGTCCGCGGCCGACGCGAACCCTCCCTCGTCGTGGCCGTCGGAGATGGCCTCGACCATCGCCGGGTGCTCGTCCACGCCGGCAGTCCTCTGGATGAAGCGGGTGGTGACGAGCGTGGTGGCCACGCCCTTGGACACCAGCCTCTTGGCGAACTGTACCATGGGGTTCATGTGTCCCTGGGCCGGGGAAGGGCACGATGAGGACATGCGCCGCCATGGTTGTTTCTTATTGCTCTCTTGCAACAATGGAGAGGTGGAGTTCCAAGAGCAATGCTGCAGGTTGCAATGTTACCTGGGGATATATGTCAGATCAGAGATACCTTGCAGAACATGTGACGGCCGGCAAACTCGCTGGATGCGTTTCCCAGTTATACGTACAAGCTTGATCTAGCGACACCTTTTTCAGTGCTGGTATACACCATGGAAGTCTTGTCCATATTAGCCACGCTATGTGCATGGCCAAAGCTCGCCTTCGGCTACGGGAAATGCATGAGGAGGGTCCCATTTGTAACTGATCTGGATTCATATGTGCATATGCCATGGAAATTTTGAATTTAACTTAGTAATGTACCAGTAGATGAATTACACATTTGCCCGTTTGTTTCGAAGACAAAGATTACTTTATTTTTATTTTGAAACAGCAGCCCAGTTTGTCTCAAAAAGCAGTGACGACATTTCAGTGGCATGGCAAATTGGCAATCTAGATAATATGGAACCTATGGAAAGAACGGAACCCAAGGATGTTTTAAAATAGTTTTCAATCAGCTCTACGGGTGGCCCCGAGAGCCAAAGATGACATCAACCAACGAAAGAGGGTGTTTCATTCGAGCATTTGATTTTCGTTGTTGTGGCCCCTGTTTTTCTTCTCTTGGTTCTTTAGGCTCAATTTTTTCATACCCTCGTATCAGTTCTGGGGAAATGTGTTGCTAGATCCCTTTGAGCTTTAGAATTAGCATGTAGTGTGTATTTTGAACTCTCTTTTATCTCTTAATTAAAAGGCAAAGCTCCTATTAGTTTTTTAAAAAAAGACCAACACTACACAACCTAACTCCTAGCCGTATGGACTAGGGACTCTAGCTTTGTCTTTCTCGCTTGGATCCAAAGCTGAACTTTGGAGTTGATTCTAGCCAGCAGATCTGTGACAGAGGTGACCTCAAGATTGAACAATCTCGTGTTCTGTTCTTTCCAAAAAAAACAAGTGATCAAGGCAAACAGTTAGTCAAATCCTTTCCTGAAAGGGCCTGTCCAATTGCTCCTCAGAGTTCGCCACTTGGAGGGAGTTACCTTGGTTCGTTTGTTGGTCGAGAACAGACAACATTGAGAACCAAACTTGGGCAGAGAAGAAACAGGCAATGAACAAATTGAATATGCACTCACTAGTTTCCAATTCTTTGTCGCATGGAAGGCAATTATGACGTGTTTTCCAGACCATGTCGCAATCTCCTATTGACGGTCCAATGGTGGCGTTTGAATGCCAGCCATATAGGAATAACTTCACCCGCAATGGACTCCATGAATTCTAGTCTTCTGGATCAGTTTATGATCATTGGATTGAGTTGCACCCAAATGCAGTGCCTTGTAGGAGGAGCTCGCTGAATAAGTGTCATCGTTCGACGTCCAATGCCGAACCATGCGGTCCTCAATTCCCTCTTGCAACTGAGTTTGCTCTAAAGCTTCACAGAGCGAGAGGTATTCCATGAGTGCAAGAACCGAGAGGCCGCCAGTTATCAGTCATATAGTCTCCGGAAGCTATCATGTACTCCGATTGTACAATCTTTCGAGGTCACTCTATCCCCTTGATTTGGGTGCGATGTTGCTAGTGTCATCCGTTCTCGCTCCCCCTACTATGTCATAACTCTAGTGCATTGTGCATATGACGCGCCTATGCCTTGATCATGTGCTGGTGGCAAAAAAAACCCCACCCCCCACGGCCCACCACACTTCACCTCTCTGACTATCTAAAATACTTCCTCTGTTTCAAATTATAGTTTATTTTGGCTTTTCGATATACATAATTTTTGCTATGTATCTAGATACATGCTATGTCTAAATATATAATAAGGATTGGAAATCTAGAAAAGCTTAAACGACTTAGAGGAAGAATAGAAGAGTTACAGGATGAGAGCCTCTTTCTTCTTATGAATGGAAGGAAACATCAAAACAACGCTAAAACCGAGTGAATGTATGTCTTTTTATCCCTTTCTTTAATCGAGACTTTCATACAGTAGCAACAACTCTCCTTTCAAGTGAGCTAGAAGGGTATGTCAGAGCAGGTTGACAGGCTAGAAAGTAAGTAGCAACAACTCTCCTTTCAAGTGAGCTAGAAGGGTATGTCAGAGCAGGTTGACAGGCTAGAAAGTAAGCCAGGCTAGTTAGATCTTCTCTTATAAAGCTTAGGATGGATGAAGCAATAAAAAGAACAAAATATTTATCGTGGCAAGCAAATCATACATGAAGAAGGTTCCCTTATGGCTATACATGGGCATTCTTGATGATAGCTTTAAATTTAAACTATTGAAAGGGCCAGGCCTTCAATCAAAAGTTCAAAACGATATAAATGATAAATTAGATTCTAGATGCGACGGTGCATTTTGATCATCAATACCCAAGAAACGAGCAAGACAAGCACCGTAGCAATGGATAGTAATGTTACACGGCAATGTTATCAATTAGTTGTGGATGAGCGGGAGATAAGGTTGGTGAGGAAGGCAACAAATGGGTAGGTTTAAGAGGCGACAATGCATTGTGGTACGGTGACGAAGCATTGACATGACATTGTTGTTCACAAAAGAGAGAAAATATTTAGGTCTATGTTAAATTTCAGATTAATGACATTGTTTCATGGGACAGTTTTATGAGGCTGGGACTTCACTGACCATAACAAATGCTTTTACCCATGAGTCAAATCATCACTAGAGAATGGAGATGGAGTCACGAGACTCCCTGGTTACTATGCCGTTTCTTCTTTTTTTTTTCTCTCATTTGGGCTTCATGGTAGGCTTAGACCCTGTTTCATTCATTATCTGCTAATAGTTAGCTGGCGAATGGCTCATATCTTATATTAGCTAGCTAATTATTAGCTACTGATTATCTGGAAGATGTTATGTTTGGATGCACAGCTAATAAAAAAATGCTACCACATGTAACACCATAAAATTTTCCTCTTTGGAAATAGCGTAAAAATGATTTAATTATGAATTTTTGTGCTCATGAGAACATAGGAAAATAATATTTTCCATTAAATTAAAAATCAATATAGGATGTAGCAATAATCTTGTGCATACATGCTGGTGCATACGGTTTGTTGTAATGAGTGGTTTGACCGAAAACTCAAAATGATTCAAATTGCTTTTGAAAAGGTTTTGAAATAAAAGAAAAAGCAAATAGGAAAAAACCTCTATCTTTGTTTTCAGCCCGAGAAGCCCACCTCCCTCTCTCTGTTTTTTTCAGCCGCAGGCCCATCTCGGCCTTTCCTTCCCCTCCACCCCGCAGGCCCAGCAGCAAGCCAAGACTGAGCCCGCGTGGGCGACTCCCTTCCCTCTCTGACTCTCTGACCGCCTGTACCCGCTCCCTCTCTCACCGCCAGACGGGACCCACCTGACAGGCGTCTCCTACCTCGCGTCGTGTCTGAGCAGGACGCTGAGGCAATGCCGACGCCGCCCAATCCCGGGTTTCTCGGGATTTCCAGCGTGGGGATAACGCCAAGGCACCCTATAAAGCCCGAGGATCTCCTGCCATGCCCGTTTGTCCGTCTATACGTGCCGCCGCTCCGCCCTAGCGTGCTCTGCCGCCTACTTTCGGATCTCGCCAAGAACGAGGGACGCCCGCCGCTGCTGTTGCCGCCGTCTGAAGCCTCGACGCCATTCGCGACCTGTTGAGTCCCGCATCAATGTGACGAATCTGCAGGCGCTTTTCTTCCTCTCTGTCTCGCTCTGCGTTCCTCACACGCGGTCGCCGTTGTTCGCAGCAAGGTCGCCATGTCACAAAGCCTCCAGCTATGCTTAGATATTGGCTACACTAGCTGTACTGGCCTACGAGCCGCAAGGGTGTATCTACTGGGCTTGGCCCATTTCTTTGGTTGCTCTGAACTTAAACTCGTTGTGTGAGAGAATGGATGAACAGCGAAGGATAAACCTAAAATTCCCCAGCTCTTCTTCCTCCTCGTGCTCTCCTGCTTCAGAGGCGGCGCCACCGTGCTCCTCGCCGTGCGTGTACGCCGGCAAAACCTTATAGTTACCACCGGATCGTGACATTTTGTATCAGAGAGCCAGTCCAATTCGTCCTTGTTCGATCCGTAAAATCCTATGCAGTTTCATCGTGGTTGGATCTAGCCGGTGTTCAATTGAATTCGATTCCGCCACCTCAATCCGTCCTCGACCGAGTTCGTCAGCTTCCACCACCACCTCCCCATCCTCCACTTATTCCGCTGGCGAGAGGACCTACCCTTACTACCCGCATGACCACCGCGCAGATTACTACCCACATGACCACCGCGCAGATGAAGTCCATGCTCCAGCTCATGGAGACCTTCAATCGTTGGCGTCCGGACATCGACAACGTTGCCACTGCCCTCAGCAAGGACCTCAAGGAGTTGACGTCGCGCATCGAGGCGTTGGAAGCAACTCCCAACAATGCTCCGCCTCAGGCCCCGAAGCGCGAGGAAGAGGGGCGGGCCGTTGTTGGCCACGGTGTTCATCCACCACCACAGGGGTCTGATGGAAAGGCCGTTGCCCTTCCTCAACCCCTGGCCAATGGTCAGTTTACCGCCTCCACTTCTAATGCCATCATATCATCCAGACATGGTTCCTTATTATCCTGTCCATACCCAGCATGAATTCTGTTTACCTAAGGCTGAGTTTCCCAAGTTTGATGGTTCACATCCTAAAGTGTGGAAGGAAAATGCTGAGAAGTATTTTGATATGTTCAATGTTCCTGTTCATCGTTGGGCTCCCTTTGCCACCCTTCATTTCAAAGGCATTGCTCAATTGTGGCTACAAACTTATGAAGCCCAACATCATGTTGATAACTGGGTGGAACTCTGTATTGCTGTAGATACTAAATTTGGCAAGGATTTGTATCATAACTCCATGCAGGAATTGCTTAGCATCAAATAAACTGCTGATGTGCAAGAATATTATGATAGATTTAATATAGCCATGCATAGGGTGTTAGTGTGCAACAATCATCTAGATGATGTCTTCTTTGTTAGCAAATTTTTGCAAGGGTTGAATCCAGATATTAGAGCTGCTATAGTTTTACACAAACCTAGAACTGTTGATCTGACATTCTCTTTGGCACTTATGCAGGCGGCGGTGTTAGATAGTCAGGACAAATCTTACACACGATGCCCACACAAAGACTACAACAAATTCAACAAACAAGACATCATATCTCAGCCGGGCATTTTGGGCAATCCAACAGCAGATGAAGCTAAACCCAAGTGGGAAGACAAATGGACCACACTCAGAGCTCAGCGCCGTGCCCAAGGCTTATGCATGAAGTGTGGAGAGAAATGGGGCAGGAATCATACATGCCCCGAGAAAGTGTCATTACATGTCTTAGAGGAAGTCATGGAAATTTTCCCAGAAGACATCAAATCTGAGCCTGCCTCTAATGAATCCAGCGATGATGAGGTATTTTCCTTGTCTCAAGCTACAATGGTGGGTGTGTTAGGCAGGAAAACAATCAAAATCACTGGGCTGGTTAATAGTCAAGAAATTATTATTTTGATTGACTCGGGCAGTTCTAGCTCTTTCCTCAGTGAGAAGACCACTGACACCTTACAGTGTGCTCTTACATCAGCTCCTCCTATACATGTCACAGTGGCCAATGGTGAAAAGCTTCTGAGTTAGCAGCAGGTCCTCAACTTCACTTGGTGGACACAGGGTCATACTTTCTCCACCAATGTCAAAATTCTCCCATTACCTTACTATGACATGGTGTTAGGTATGGATTGGCTGGAGAAATTTAGTCCCATGTGGATCCACTGGAAGAGAAAATTGTTGCGGTTCACTTATGCTGAGCATAGATCAGTCTGAAGGGAGTTAAGGACAAACTGTCTAGCTATCACAAGCTGAAAGCAAGGAAACTTAAGGGTCTGCTCAGGAAAGGGGGAGTAGCTCAAATGATTCATCTATGTCAAACCCAACCCAACCCACCCACTGAATCCATTCCTGCACCAATCCAGACTCTGGTTGACAGCCATGCCCACCTTTTCAAAGAACCTGATTCCCTTCCACCACCACGAGCATTTGATCACCACATCCCATTACTTCTAGGTGTCAAACTTGTAAACATAAAGCCTTATAGATATTCACCTTCCCAGAAAGATGAAATTGAGCGCCAAATCTAGGAAATGCTAACCAATGGAATTATCAAACCCAGTCATAGCCCCTTTGCCTCCCCAATTATTTTGGTGAAGAAGAAAGATGGCAGTTGGCGTTTCTGTGTGGATTACAGGCAGCTGAACAACATCACTGTGAAGGACAAGTATTCCCTCCTAGTTGTTGATGAACTCTTGGATGAACTCAATGGAGCAGCTTGGTTCACAAAGCTGGATATGCGCTCTGGCTCTCACCAAATCAGACTACAACCAGCTAATGAAGAGAAAACAACATTTAAAACCCATAGTGGGCATTGGGAATTTCGGGTGATGCCCTTAGGGCTCACGAACGCTCCTGCAACATTTCAAGCTCTAATGAACACCATTTTCAAGCCTCTGCTCCACAAGTGTGTACTAGTATTTGTGGATGACATCTTGATCTACAGTCCAACGCTTGAAGCCCACTTGGAACATTTGCAAGAGGTTTTCAATATCCTCCAGCAGCACTAGTTCTTACTCAAGAGATCCAAGTGCTGATTTGCCCAATAGAATTTAGAGTATCTGGGACACATCATTAGTGCCCAAGGAGTGGACATAGACCCCAAGAAAATTGAAGCAGTGCTGTATAAATTGGGCGGTTCTGTCACAGCTGGTATCAGAGCGAGATTAAGCATAATACTGTCAGGTACATAGTTTTAAAAGCTAAGTTTTGGTTCTAAAAGGTCTATTTTAACTAAAACTTTAGCTACAGGCAAATTTGTCAAAACTTATTTGCAAAACTATGCTAGCGACATCTTCCTTTATGCCCAGTTAAGGACTATTAGGTGGCTATCTAAGTACTAACTTTGGGGGATGTACTTTATCGAAATTTTTACTTTCGTCGTCCATACGGCGTGCTATTGTATGGATGTCATTCGCTTGAATGGTACTGTATGGATCAATTGCCTCTACGCCCAGGTAAGTGTGAGTTGTGAGAGTATGACCGTCCAACTGTCGGTCTAGGGGAGAGTTAGCTGTGGTTACTGGAATATTTACATGTTACACACATGTATATATGAAGGTACTTAATTGCGGGTATATTTATTGGGTAGCTATGGATATCGAAGTATATACATCTGGGGATGTATATATGGAGAGTATCTTAGTTCACTACTTTCATTATGTGCTTATTTATCTCTTATGGGAATGGGCTGCAATGAATTTGCCTGCAGGTATGCTAACCACGAATGCGTAGATGGAATATAGCTGACGACTAGCTATATATCGAGAGAGTACGTGTTATGCCACCGACATAGAACGTGATTGCCACCTTAGGCTGGCAATTTTGTGAGGACAAATAGGACGAGCATGCATCATGATTGTGCTTGTGCATAAATATGCTTCCCTTCCTTTGTTCTAAGTACTAAGTAACTTGTGGTCGATGTATCGCACTATCTTCCTTGTGTGGAGTTAAACCAGAATGCCGTGTTCTATGTTGTTTGAATAGTAAGTGCTTGAGAAAAGTGTGTGCTTAGCCTTGCTAGAAATAATTGTGGTTACATGCTTAATGTCCTCTAGTTTAGCCAAGTGGTGGGTATGTATGCTTGTTATTTAATTAGTGCCATAGTTATCACCCCTTTTGTCCTCGGTAAGCATACGAGTGTTGAAGAGCGCTATCCTAGAACCACGTCCAAGTTTTGGTAATCACTTGGTGGACACAAGACGTATATGGAAATTTGGCAAGAAGTCCCCTGCTCAGTTGTCTTTGGCAATTAAGCTATGCTCTCTTGCGTTGTGTTTTGATTTTCGGATCCCCTGCTTGTTGACTCCTAACCTTGTGACTACCTTTGTTTGCTATCCCTCCTTCGCATAGTGCTTGCTCCTATGCAACCCAATTTGTGCCATGTGAGATTTCTTGTAGGTTATATGTTCAGTAATGGTGCCACGATTAGCGATCCATGGTGCCGCGACGAAACCGAGAGCCTCCTGTGGGCGCGCACACAAGGTTGTGCTGCTCGGCACGCGCTGGTATCGAGGTTCCTAGTCATGATCCATTGCAGAACTGCACCGATATGTTATTCTCACTTGAGCTCCTCCTTGGTTATCTCTCCTTATCATGTCAAGAGGTATATATGTCGAACTAGATGCAATAGGACTCCCTTGTGAAGTCGTCCAATGGTTAACCTTTGAAGAACAGGTCACTAACAGGAACATAAATAGACTGCAAGAGGTGGTAGACAAGTAACTCTACTCGACGTGACTGCCCCTATAATGACGTCGGTCATCTAGTGAGCAACTTATGTCATTTTCATTGGATCAGAAAGGTGCACCACACTTAAGGTTGAACAAGTTATCAGTCGGATGATAAATGGACCAGGAGATTATGTGCTGTAATAGGTCACCTGGTATATATGAGATTCCTGTCCAAGTTCTCAATCTTTAGGTGCATAAGGATGACGTAGACGAACCAACCTCCTTTGGTGTGACCCCTTTCTGCTGACTTCAATGGCGACCATCTGTAGGCTTTGACTAAAATTTTTATTATCAAGAGTGAAGATTTGGAACCTTTTTAAGTGTTAAGGGACAACTGATTTGTTACCAGTAGGAAAGTTAGTCTTCAGTTAGGTAACGACTATTTGGTAACTATGAAGGCCAGATCTCACAGAACAATGTTGATCAAGGAAACAGCAAACCTGGCCCCGCAATGCAGGTGCTACTTCTTCTCCAAATGTGCTATCAAGTCAATTCTATCTTTGACAATCACGTATATAGTACAAGACGTTGTATCGGCTAGGTAGGAGCTAGCAAAAGCACGTCCCTAGTTTTTAGTCAGCATCTTTGTGCCCCAAGGTGCCACTAACACCTGTGTCCAGACTCTATTGGATGAAGTGCCGAAGGATATATAGGAATGGTTCCTTGTCAATGAAGAAATGCCCTACATGTGGAATAATGTTTTGTGCCCTGCGAAAATAGCCCACAAGTCCAATGCTTGTGCATAGTCAAGTTGGTGCCTAAAACGATGGTTGAAGTATTACTAGAGAAGCATGTAAGGAAAACTCTAGCCTCCATCCTCAGCTAGAGAAAGACTGCAGCTGCTATGAGAAAGGTTAGAGAGTGCCAAACACACACCTCAACGTGTGGAGCGAAGAAAAGGGAGGACACGAAATCTGTCCAGATTTTGTGGCACTAAACCGGTTATCTTCAAGCCGGCGGTTAGTGACTCAAACGAAGTTGGATTGACCCCAAACTTGGTGATCTCATTCATTGCTTAGGACCCTTCAATGTCTTAAGTTAGTTTGAGTATTGGTTGAGTAAAACATCGGATTAGAGAGATATCTTGTCGGCTTGGTTTGCTGCCATTTTCAAACACAGCAGTTTTGGTAGATGAATTGTTTGGATGGTCAAACGGTGCCCATTTGAGTTGAATTTTGGTGAGTAGTTAGAAGACCCATGGATCTACATGTCCACAAAAATTTGTGCATATTGGAGCAGTAGTTTGTGAGATATGAATAGAAAACAAAAGGGTACAGAATCTGCAATTTCGCTGTGACTGCGATCATCATTTACATTAAACGGTTGTGTTTGTAATTCATGCCAAGAAATTACAACTTGTAGGTGTATTGCTGATTAGACAACCCTCCATACCCTTGAGAAGACTAATTGCACCCCTATGTGCCTTGCCTTTGCCCTCTTAGATCAGCAATGCGTGAGCAGTCAAGGTGTTCTAGAAGTCAAAATTGTGCCCTTGCAATTCGAAAGCAATTGGAAAGATGTCAAACCGCAGATTTTTGGATTATGGTTTTTGAGATATTGATTGGCCTTGGAATGGAAGTCTCGAAGACAAATGTAGTAAGAAAGCTGGTTTTGCTACGATGCAAGTCAACCCAACTTGCTGTGCAACTGCACCACGAAGGCAAATTGTGCTCAACCTGCTTGGTAGTGAACTAGTCCCTAGTTTTGTGATTACTTGCAACTTGTGTTGTCCTCCAAGCCTCGCTAACATCCTTCTGCGTCAATGGTTCTCTAATGCTGACATGCCTTTGGTGCCTTGTATGTGTTTTTACCCAAGAGGTTGCATCAGATTCAACCCAGATCACTGTTGCAACCTGGATCCAAAGGCTCCCTAAGGAATAATTATCGAGAATGACAGAGTCAGCTATTACGTTTACCACTCACTCGGTAGACTCAGACCATACAATATTGTTATCAGAGAAAGAGAACTGCATACATGGAACCATTGCAACGAGTATCCTTCAGAAGATTATCATCTAGTGCAAAGTCCATATGGTATGTGCTGTATCCACTAGGGAAGTAGATGCTACAAGTATTTAGTCTACGTTTGTATCGCTCTTCATACATCAAGGACGAAGTACGTAGGACATTGCTATCTTGGATTCCTCCCAAAGTAACCATACTTCATGAAGGCCAACGAAGGAAATTCTTCAGACAAAACTTACTCCAAAGGACAAGTATTAGAAAGTGCCTTGACAAAATTAGCCTCTCTTATGCTTGAAGCTAGGTAGCCTAAAGCTATGGCTAATGTTGGAAAATGGTGACATGTTTCCCTTCCCTTAAAAGTCTTTCGCATCGAATCTCGGGACGCGATTCCTTTAAGGGGGGAGGGCTGTAACACCCCAGGTGTTTGCCACCAGTTAAGCAATGGGTTTGAGCTAAAACAGGGTATATTAAGTGATGATGAAGATGTCAAGGTCAAACCTATAGAAACGAGCCCCAACCGAAACTTGGATATTGCACCTTTGCTCGTCTATAGACCCCTTTTCAAGATACATGCTTGGGTGGTGTGATTGGAATATCTTCATGTGTCTCACATCAATACCCATCTATATTGATCCATGGAAAAGTTTCATGAAGTTTGGAATCAAAAAGTCACATGAAATGATAAGTTATATGCTTGTTGGAATGATTTTACTAAGTGCTTGAATTTCACTATTAAGTGAATGAGAACATGAGATGTCAACCAAACCTTGCAACCTTGCCAAAATGACTCTAGATTAACTCTACAACAAAAGTCATGAAAGGTTCATGTTGGGCAAATGCCAAGAAAATGCTCCAATGGATCAAAAAGGGTAATTTAAGCTTCATCATGATCCTACTTTGGTCAAAGTAGAACAGCAGGTTCTATACCAGTTTTGAGGTTGGACCTTAAATGAAAGTTGTAGTCCATATCATGTAGAACAAACTTTGTTTTTGGACCCAGAGCTAGATCAACTTGGAAATAAGTCAAACAGAGGCTCGAAGTTGGAACCTGCTGCTGATTTCAGCACTTAGAAATATTCTAAGTCTGAAATTCATTGACATCGGCATTGACGTCTCGCGTTCTCCAAATTTTGTTAAGCAACTTGATTTGGTACAAAAACAAAAGTTGGAGTTTACACCTTGGTGAAGAGCATACAAAAAGTTGGATTCAGTTTGAAGAAGTTTTGACCACCGAAAGCGAGTTTCCGGGACTACCGTCAAGGTGTTGACACTGCTGTTTTGAGATACATTTATCTTCTAATATGTTTTGCTAATGGCTGAACCCCCTTAATGAAAAACGTAGAGCTTCGTGCGGGCTTCGATCTTTGTATTCGGCCCAGGTCCTGATTCGGCCTGGAAATAGCCCAAAATCGTGTCCCACGCTGATCCCGTCGTCGCCCGCCACCTGTTCGCGAAAATGCCCCAACGGACGACACGCACCCTGTACGTGGCCGCCATGCGCCTCCGCCGCTGCTCCACGCGTCGTGGACGCCCTGCGCCCTGCTGCCGATGAGGAGGGGCACCAGCACGCCCTCTCCATCCTCCTCTTCACTCCCTGCTCGCTCCCTCTCGCTCTCCAGAGCCTGCGCGCGAATGCCAGAGCGCGGCCACCATGGGCGCCGTCGCTGAGCTTGCCGCCGTCGCGTCCTCGCTGCCTCCGAGCTTCTCCGCGTGAACCACCAGCTCCGCCACCCTCTCCTTGGCCTCTCGAGTCCCTCCTCGGCCCTTCTTCACCGCCGTGGCGAGCTGCCACCGGAGAACAGCAGCTGCCGCCGCTGCAGCCGCCGCCCGCGCGTGGCCAAGCCGCCGTGGGCCACCTCGGGCCGAGCCGAGGCCTCCGGTGGGTGCGTAGGGGCCCCCTAGTGCTCCCCCGCCCCTCAGCCGCCAACGACGTGCCTTCTCCGGCCGGATTCCGCGAGCTCCGACGACCTCCCCTGCTGAAAATCCCGTCAGGGACCTCCTACTAGAATTCGACGAAGTTCAGGGTCCTAACTGCGAAGTCAGTGACTCATGTGAATAGTACCGTAAGGACTGGTTTGTAATCATTTTGCAAGAACTTTGGAAATTCATAGTAAATCGTAGAAAATTCGTAAAATAGTAAATGAGGACTTTTTGGAATCCTTGTGAAATTGTCTATGCAGTGGATCTATAATATGGCATGTTTTAGTTTAAATATTTTGCGGTAAAAATAGATTTGTGCAGTAAGGTTGTAATGCTAGTTGAATTTGTTATTTTTCATAACGGTAGATCTAGGGCTCCAAATGAAGTGAAATTTTTGTGGCATGCTACTCATGTGATAGTTGATGTGTGGTAAAAATTTCATGAGTATTGGATGAAGTATGAGTGAGTTATTGGGTTATCTTGCTCTCACATAAATTCTTGCTTTAGCAACTTGTCTTTTTCATAGAGGTTGCTATACATATCCAAATGGAGTGAAATTTGTATAGTAGACTATTGAGAGGATATGTGAGCCACTGTAATTTTTGTAGAAGTTATTGTGCACTTTTGGTATATGTTCATTAAGTCACCTTATTATCTAAAGTAAATTAAGAAATGCATTAAAAGAATTTATTTGGTCATGGACACTAGGTTTTCTGGTGTTCTTTAGTCATGGGTGACATGTTGGTAAAGTTGGTTTTGCCTAATTATGTATTTGCAACATAAGTTAATAATTATTTTCTTGCCGATGTGGTTTATGGACAGATCTGGGAACTTGGCAAAGTTCTTCATGATAATGTGCTTTGTTGTGAAACTTGTTTATACATAAGTTGTAGATAATTCATGTATCTAGCTTCTATTAAAATTTGGTGTCATTTGGCCAAGTAGTTTAAGAGTTACAGCTGTTTAAAGTTGGGTTTCAGAAATGGCTGTTTTCTGTCAATTGTAGACCAGTTTCGGTAAATGAATATATTTGACTTAGTTAACTTGAGAATCATGCTGAGATGATTAAAGATGAAATGTAGATAATTTCCTAAGCTTTCCAGAATGTCTTGTTTCATATCATTTGGATTTATAAAACTCCAGATATGATTGATTTATGAAGCTGCTGTTTGCAAGTCCAGAAATTGGCATATTCCGGTTATAGTTGTTGCTTCACCTTGACTTGCTTTGCATGTTGCTAAGTGTGGTTCACGTCCTTGGTAATTAAGTTAAATACACCTGAGATCTTGTGAGACTTATGTGCCATGTATAATATTCTTTGTTATCTTAGCATGATAGATTGTGTGATGTTAAGTTAAGCCTTGCAAAGTACTTAAGTGTGTTTAGTGTAAACGATGCTTGTCTTGCTTGCTATTTGTGATGCGTCTCATGGTACTATTCTTCATATTCATGCACTTGCATCTTGCATCTCATCTAGGTACGCTAGATGAACCACGTGAAGGACGTGATGTTGGAGCCGAATCCGAAGACGATGTATGGAGTATCTGTCCCGAAGATGGAAGGACTAAGCGAGTGCTAGGATCTGAGATGTCACCAGGATGGTGCAAGCTAACTGAACTGACTTGTGTCGGATCCCAGGCAAGCCCCGGAGCATTATAAGTCTCCTAATTTATAAAAGCAATTCTTTCTATATATGAGTTATATATTGTTGCATTAAGTTGTAGGAGTTGATTGAAACCGTTGATGCATTTATTACTATCCTTGCCTACCTTATTACCTTTTTACCCTGTTAGGTCAGGATCGAATAACTGCTTAGCCTTGCTTAGACCGGTAGCGATCGGTGATATCCGGTCACCTACATTATAGGTGGTTACTGGAAGAATTTAGCTATGGAAAGAATGATATCCTGGAATTAACCATATGTGATGGATAATTGGAGACCGGACGGAAAAAGTTGGAGGCAACCAGACAGGGTTCTGGGGTGCTGTTAGTTTCCGTCTGTGTCGATTAAGGACCGATCGTTGTTGGCCCTCGAGTCATGTTGAACGCATGCCTTACATTTAGCTGGCCGGATAAAGTACCTTCCGACCGCGAAGCTGGGAGATTTTTCGGGCCGAGCAGATTGCCCGCAACGCACTGTGCCGGAGCAGGTGTGGTAGGACACGGGGGCGGGATGATAAGGCCAAAGTGCAGTCGGTCGGCCCCCGGGTACATGTGGTTCCTGGCAAACTCGAGATTCCTGGAAAGTTGACTCGGTGATCAATATCTCACTTTAGCGGGTGAGTGAGGTTTGTGTAAGGAATAAATCACCAGCTGGTTAGGAATCGATTCGAATCGCCATCGCTCCTGGATAGTGAGCACTTGACTCGAGTTACTGCATCGTAGTAATTATTATGGAACAATGATGGTTATCTGGATGATATGGGATATGCTAAATCTAAATTGGTAACTGGATGTTATTGGTTAATCAAGTGATTGCTATAGTACAGGTGCTTACCTAGATGGATAGGTTATAATAAAGATGATGCAAAGTACTTAAAATGGTTTATTCATGATAGCTTATGCTTTTCGCAAACAAGTCAGCTAGCCCACTAAAGAAAGCCTTGCATGATCCTTGGTGTTATTTGTTTTGGTTTCCGACGGGTAAGTCTGGCTGAGTACATTCGAGTACTCAGGGTTTATCCCACCTTGTTGCAGGTGATGTTCTCGACCTGTTGATGATGGTGGCTAACCACCGGTGGGCTCGGTGATTCTATACTTACTTCTCATCTATATGCTTTTGTCGGATGATGTCACTATGCTAGCAATATATTTGGAACTTATATTAATGTAATCATTTGAAAGCTATGTTGTTTTCACTAAGTGGTTTTGAAACCCAAACTTGTACTATTATTTGTTAACCCCTTTGTAATATTATTTCCGCTGCAACCCGATGTATGTGATGTGTATTTGCTTAATCACGCGATCTTGGTTGTGATGTTGATTTACCGAGGTCTTTCGGGACACTCGGCGGACTACCGGGTTTATATGAGTGAAAGTATGGGTGTGTCAACGTGTTAGCGGGGACAACCGTACTTGATCTTGTATAAATTGGGCGGTTCTGTCACAGCTGGTATCAGAGCGAGATTAAGCATAATACTGTCAGGTACATAGTTTTAAAAGCTAAGTTTTGGTTCTAAAAGGTCTATTTTAACTAAAACTTTAGCTACAGGCAAATTTGTCAAAACTTATTTGCAAAACTATGCTAGCGACATCTTCCTTTATGCCCAGTTAAGGACTATTAGGTGGCTATCTAAGTACTAACTTTGGGGGATGTACTTTATCGAAATTTTTACTTTCGTCGTCCATACGGCGTGCTATTGTATGGATGTCATTCGCTTGAATGGTACTGTATGGATCAATTGCCTCTACGCCCAGGTAAGTGTGAGTTGTGAGAGTATGACCGTCCAACTGTCGGTCTAGGGGAGAGTTAGCTGTGGTTACTGGAATATTTACATGTTACACACATGTATATATGAAGGTACTTAATTGCGGGTATATTTATTGGGTAGCTATGGATATCGAAGTATATACATCTGGGGATGTATATATGGAGAGTATCTTAGTTCACTACTTTCATTATGTGCTTATTTATCTCTTATGGGAATGGGCTGCAATGAATTTGCCTGCAGGTATGCTAACCACGAATGCGTAGATGGAATATAGCTGACGACTAGCTATATATCGAGAGAGTACGTGTTATGCCACCGACATAGAACGTGATTGCCACCTTAGGCTGGCAATTTTGTGAGGACAAATAGGACGAGCATGCATCATGATTGTGCTTGTGCATAAATATGCTTCCCTTCCTTTGTTCTAAGTACTAAGTAACTTGTGGTCGATGTATCGCACTATCTTCCTTGTGTGGAGTTAAACCAGAATGCCGTGTTCTATGTTGTTTGAATAGTAAGTGCTTGAGAAAAGTGTGTGCTTAGCCTTGCTAGAAATAATTGTGGTTACATGCTTAATGTCCTCTAGTTTAGCCAAGTGGTGGGTATGTATGCTTGTTATTTAATTAGTGCCATAGTTATCACCCCTTTTGTCCTCGGTAAGCATACGAGTGTTGAAGAGCGCTATCCTAGAACCACGTCCAAGTTTTGGTAATCACTTGGTGGACACAAGACGTATATGGAAATTTGGCAAGAAGTCCCCTGCTCAGTTGTCTTTGGCAATTAAGCTATGCTCTCTTGCGTTGTGTTTTGATTTTCGGATCCCCTGCTTGTTGACTCCTAACCTTGTGACTACCTTTGTTTGCTATCCCTCCTTCGCATAGTGCTTGCTCCTATGCAACCCAATTTGTGCCATGTGAGATTTCTTGTAGGTTATATGTTCAGTAATGGTGCCACGATTAGCGATCCATGGTGCCGCGACGAAACCGAGAGCCTCCTGTGGGCGCGCACACAAGGTTGTGCTGCTCGGCACGCGCTGGTATCGAGGTTCCTAGTCATGATCCATTGCAGAACTGCACCGATATGTTATTCTCACTTGAGCTCCTCCTTGGTTATCTCTCCTTATCATGTCAAGAGGTATATATGTCGAACTAGATGCAATAGGACTCCCTTGTGAAGTCGTCCAATGGTTAACCTTTGAAGAACAGGTCACTAACAGGAACATAAATAGACTGCAAGAGGTGGTAGACAAGTAACTCTACTCGACGTGACTGCCCCTATAATGACGTCGGTCATCTAGTGAGCAACTTATGTCATTTTCATTGGATCAGAAAGGTGCACCACACTTAAGGTTGAACAAGTTATCAGTCGGATGATAAATGGACCAGGAGATTATGTGCTGTAATAGGTCACCTGGTATATATGAGATTCCTGTCCAAGTTCTCAATCTTTAGGTGCATAAGGATGACGTAGACGAACCAACCTCCTTTGGTGTGACCCCTTTCTGCTGACTTCAATGGCGACCATCTGTAGGCTTTGACTAAAATTTTTATTATCAAGAGTGAAGATTTGGAACCTTTTTAAGTGTTAAGGGACAACTGATTTGTTACCAGTAGGAAAGTTAGTCTTCAGTTAGGTAACGACTATTTGGTAACTATGAAGGCCAGATCTCACAGAACAATGTTGATCAAGGAAACAGCAAACCTGGCCCCGCAATGCAGGTGCTACTTCTTCTCCAAATGTGCTATCAAGTCAATTCTATCTTTGACAATCACGTATATAGTACAAGACGTTGTATCGGCTAGGTAGGAGCTAGCAAAAGCACGTCCCTAGTTTTTAGTCAGCATCTTTGTGCCCCAAGGTGCCACTAACACCTGTGTCCAGACTCTATTGGATGAAGTGCCGAAGGATATATAGGAATGGTTCCTTGTCAATGAAGAAATGCCCTACATGTGGAATAATGTTTTGTGCCCTGCGAAAATAGCCCACAAGTCCAATGCTTGTGCATAGTCAAGTTGGTGCCTAAAACGATGGTTGAAGTATTACTAGAGAAGCATGTAAGGAAAACTCTAGCCTCCATCCTCAGCTAGAGAAAGACTGCAGCTGCTATGAGAAAGGTTAGAGAGTGCCAAACACACACCTCAACGTGTGGAGCGAAGAAAAGGGAGGACACGAAATCTGTCCAGATTTTGTGGCACTAAACCGGTTATCTTCAAGCCGGCGGTTAGTGACTCAAACGAAGTTGGATTGACCCCAAACTTGGTGATCTCATTCATTGCTTAGGACCCTTCAATGTCTTAAGTTAGTTTGAGTATTGGTTGAGTAAAACATCGGATTAGAGAGATATCTTGTCGGCTTGGTTTGCTGCCATTTTCAAACACAGCAGTTTTGGTAGATGAATTGTTTGGATGGTCAAACGGTGCCCATTTGAGTTGAATTTTGGTGAGTAGTTAGAAGACCCATGGATCTACATGTCCACAAAAATTTGTGCATATTGGAGCAGTAGTTTGTGAGATATGAATAGAAAACAAAAGGGTACAGAATCTGCAATTTCGCTGTGACTGCGATCATCATTTACATTAAACGGTTGTGTTTGTAATTCATGCCAAGAAATTACAACTTGTAGGTGTATTGCTGATTAGACAACCCTCCATACCCTTGAGAAGACTAATTGCACCCCTATGTGCCTTGCCTTTGCCCTCTTAGATCAGCAATGCGTGAGCAGTCAAGGTGTTCTAGAAGTCAAAATTGTGCCCTTGCAATTCGAAAGCAATTGGAAAGATGTCAAACCGCAGATTTTTGGATTATGGTTTTTGAGATATTGATTGGCCTTGGAATGGAAGTCTCGAAGACAAATGTAGTAAGAAAGCTGGTTTTGCTACGATGCAAGTCAACCCAACTTGCTGTGCAACTGCACCACGAAGGCAAATTGTGCTCAACCTGCTTGGTAGTGAACTAGTCCCTAGTTTTGTGATTACTTGCAACTTGTGTTGTCCTCCAAGCCTCGCTAACATCCTTCTGCGTCAATGGTTCTCTAATGCTGACATGCCTTTGGTGCCTTGTATGTGTTTTTACCCAAGAGGTTGCATCAGATTCAACCCAGATCACTGTTGCAACCTGGATCCAAAGGCTCCCTAAGGAATAATTATCGAGAATGACAGAGTCAGCTATTACGTTTACCACTCACTCGGTAGACTCAGACCATACAATATTGTTATCAGAGAAAGAGAACTGCATACATGGAACCATTGCAACGAGTATCCTTCAGAAGATTATCATCTAGTGCAAAGTCCATATGGTATGTGCTGTATCCACTAGGGAAGTAGATGCTACAAGTATTTAGTCTACGTTTGTATCACTCTTCATACATCAAGGACGAAGTACGTAGGACATTGCTATCTTGGATTCCTCCCAAAGTAACCATACTTCATGAAGGCCAACGAAGGAAATTCTTCAGACAAAACTTACTCCAAAGGACAAGTATTAGAAAGTGCCTTGACCAAATTAGCCTCTCTTATGCTTGAAGCTAGGTAGCCTAAAGCTATGGCTGATGTTGGAAAATGGTGACATGTTTCCCTTCCCTTAAAAGTCTTTCGCATCGAATCTCGGGACGCAATTCCTTTAAGGGGGGAGGGCTGTAACACCCCAGGTGTTTGCCACCAGTTAAGCAATGGGTTTGAGCTAAAACAGGGTATATTAAGTGATGATGAAGATGTCAAGGTCAAACCTATAGAAACGAGCCCCAACCGAAACTTGGATATTGCACCTTTGCTCGTCTATAGACCCCTTTTCAAGATACATGCTTGGGTGGTGTGATTGGAATATCTTCATGTGTCTCACATCAATACCCATCTATATTGATCCATGGAAAAGTTTCATGAAGTTTGGAATCAAAAAGTCACATGAAATGATAAGTTATATGCTTGTTGGAATGATTTTACTAAGTGCTTGAATTTCACTATTAAGTGAATGAGAACATGAGATGTCAACCAAACCTTGCAACCTTGCCAAAATGACTCTAGATTAACTCTACAACAAAAGTCATGAAAGGTTCATGTTGGGCAAATGCCAAGAAAATGCTCCAATGGATCAAAAAGGGTAATTTAAGCTTCATCGTGATCCTACTTTGGTCAAAGTAGAACAGCAGGTTCTATACCAGTTTTGAGGTTGGACCTTAAATGAAAGTTGTAGTCCATATCATGTAGAACAAACTTTGTTTTTAGACCCAGAGCTAGATCAACTTGGAAATAAGTCAAACAGAGGCTCGAAGTTGGAACCTGCTGCTGATTTCAGCACTTAGAAATATTCCAAGTCTGAAATTCATTGACATCGGCATTGACGTCTCGCGTTCTCCAAATTTTGTTAAGCAACTTGATTTGGTACAAAAACAAAAGTTGGAGTTTACACCTTGGTGAAGAGCATACAAAAAGTTGGATTCAGTTTGAAGAAGTTTTGACCACCGAAAGCGAGTTTCCGGGACTACCGTCAAGGTGTTGACACTGCTGTTTTGAGATACATTTATCTTCTAATATGTTTTGCTAATGGCTGAACCCCCTTAATGAAAAACGTAGAGCTTCGTGCGGGCTTCGATCTTTGTATTCGGCCCAGGTCCTGATTCGGCCTGGAAATAGCCCAAAATCGTGTCCCACGCTGATCCCGTCGTCGCCCGCCACCTGTTCGCGAAAATGCCCCAACGGACGACACGCACCCTGTACGTGGCCGCCATGCGCCTCCGCCGCTGCTCCACGCGTCGTGGACGCCCTGCGCCCTGCTGCCGATGAGGAGGGGCACCAGCACGCCCTCTCCATCCTCCTCTTCACTCCCTGCTCGCTCCCTCTCGCTCTCCAGAGCCTGCGCGCGAATGCCAGAGCGCGGCCACCATGGGCGCCGTCGCTGAGCTTGCCGCCGTCGCGTCCTCGCTGCCTCCGAGCTTCTCCGCGTGAACCACCAGCTCCGCCACCCTCTCCTTGGCCTCTCGAGTCCCTCCTCGGCCCTTCTTCACCGCCGTGGCGAGCTGCCACCGGAGAACAGCAGCTGCCGCCGCTGCAGCCGCCGCCCGCGCGTGGCCAAGCCGCCGTGGGCCACCTCGGGCCGAGCCGAGGCCTCCGGCGGGTGCGTAGGGGCCCCCTAGTGCTCCCCCGCCCCTCAGCCGCCAACGACGTGCCTTCTCCGGCCGGATTCCGCGAGCTCCGACGACCTCCCCTGCTGAAAATCCCGTCAGGGACCTCCTACTAGAATTCGACGAAGTTCAGGGTCCTAACTGCGAAGTCAGTGACTCATGTGAATAGTACCGTAAGGACTGGTTTGTAATCATTTTGCAAGAACTTTGGAAATTCATAGTAAATCGTAGAAAATTCGTAAAATAGTAAATGAGGACTTTTTGGAATCCTTGTGAAATTGTCTATGCAGTGGATCTATAATATGGCATGTTTTAGTTTAAATATTTTGCGGTAAAAATAGATTTGTGCAGTAAGGTTGTAATGCTAGTTGAATTTGTTATTTTTCATAACGGTAGATCTAGGGCTCCAAATGAAGTGAAATTTTTGTGGCATGCTACTCATGTGATAGTTGATGTGTGGTAAAAATTTCATGAGTATTGGATGAAGTATGAGTGAGTTATTGGGTTATCTTGCTCTCACATAAATTCTTGCTTTAGCAACTTGTCTTTTTCATAGAGGTTGCTATACATATCCAAATGGAGTGAAATTTGTATAGTAGACTATTGAGAGGATATGTGAGCCACTGTAATTTTTGTAGAAGTTATTGTGCACTTTTGGTATATGTTCATTAAGTCACCTTATTATCTAAAGTAAATTAAGAAATGCATTAAAAGAATTTATTTGGTCATGGACACTAGGTTTTCTGGTGTTCTTTAGTCATGGGTGACATGTTGGTAAAGTTGGTTTTGCCTAATTATGTATTTGCAACATAAGTTAATAATTATTTTCTTGCCGATGTGGTTTATGGACAGATCTGGGAACTTGGCAAAGTTCTTCATGATAATGTGCTTTGTTGTGAAACTTGTTTATACATAAGTTGTAGATAATTCATGTATCTAGCTTCTATTAAAATTTGGTGTCATTTGGCCAAGTAGTTTAAGAGTTACAGCTGTTTAAAGTTGGGTTTCAGAAATGGCTATTTTCTGTCAATTGTAGACCAGTTTCGGTAAATGAATATATTTGACTTAGTTAACTTGAGAATCATGCTGAGATGATTAAAGATGAAATGTAGATAATTTCCTAAGCTTTCCAGAATGTCTTGTTTCATATCATTTGGATTTATAAAACTCCAGATATGATTGATTTATGAAGCTGCTGTTTGCAAGTCCAGAAATTGGCATATTCCGGTTATAGTTGTTGCTTCACCTTGACTTGCTTTGCATGTTGCTAAGTGTGGTTCACGTCCTTGGTAATTAAGTTAAATACACCTGAGATCTTGTGAGACTTATGTGCCATGTATAATATTCTTTGTTATCTTAGCATGATAGATTGTGTGATGTTAAGTTAAGCCTTGCAAAGTACTTAAGTGTGTTTAGTGTAAACGATGCTTGTCTTGCTTGCTATTTGTGATGCGTCTCATGGTACTATTCTTCATATTCATGCACTTGCATCTTGCATCTCATCTAGGTACGCTAGATGAACCACGTGAAGGACGTGATGTTGGAGCCGAATCCGAAGACGATGTATGGAGTATCTGTCCCGAAGATGGAAGGACTAAGCGAGTGCTAGGATCTAAGATGTCACCAGGATGGTGCAAGCTAACTGAACTGACTTGTGTCGGATCCCAGGCAAGCCCCGGAGCATTATAAGTCTCCTAATTTATAAAAGCAATTCTTTCTATATATGAGTTATATATTGTTGCATTAAGTTGTAGGAGTTGATTGAAACCGTTGATGCATTTATTACTATCCTTGCCTACCTTATTACCTTTTTACCCTGTTAGGTCAGGATCGAATAACTGCTTAGCCTTGCTTAGACCGGTAGCGATCGGTGATATCCGGTCACCTACATTATAGGTGGTTACTGGAAGAATTTAGCTATGGAAAGAATGATATCCTGGAATTAACCATATGTGATGGATAATTGGAGACCGGACGGAAAAAGTTGGAGGCAACCAGACAGGGTTCTGGGGTGCTGTTAGTTTCCGTCTGTGTCGATTAAGGACCGATCGTTGTTGGCCCTCGAGTCATGTTGAACGCATGCCTTACATTTAGCTGGCCGGATAAAGTACCTTCCGACCGCGAAGCTGGGAGATTTTTCGGGCCGAGCAGATTGCCCGCAACGCACTGTGCCGGAGCAGGTGTGGTAGGACACGGGGGCGGGATGATAAGGCCAAAGTGCAGTCGGTCGGCCCCCGGGTACATGTGGTTCCTGGCAAACTCGAGATTCCTGGAAAGTTGACTCGGTGATCAATATCTCACTTTAGCGGGTGAGTGAGGTTTGTGTAAGGAATAAATCACCAGCTGGTTAGGAATCGATTCGAATCGCCATCGCTCCTGGATAGTGAGCACTTGACTCGAGTTACTGCATCGTAGTAATTATTATGGAACAATGATGGTTATCTGGATGATATGGGATATGCTAAATCTAAATTGGTAACTGGATGTTATTGGTTAATCAAGTGATTGCTATAGTACAGGTGCTTACCTAGATGGATAGGTTATAATAAAGATGATGCAAAGTACTTAAAATGGTTTATTCATGATAGCTTATGCTTTTCGCAAACAAGTCAGCTAGCCCACTAAAGAAAGCCTTGCATGATCCTTGGTGTTATTTGTTTTGGTTTCCGACGGGTAAGTCTGGCTGAGTACATTCGAGTACTCAGGGTTTATCCCACCTTGTTGCAGGTGATGTTCTCGACCTGTTGATGATGGTGGCTAACCACCGGTGGGCTCGGTGATTCTATACTTACTTCTCATCTATATGCTTTTGTCGGATGATGTCACTATGCTAGCAATATATTTGGAACTTATATTAATGTAATCATTTGAAAGCTATGTTGTTTTCACTAAGTGGTTTTGAAACCCAAACTTGTACTATTATTTGTTAACCCCTTTGTAATATTATTTCCGCTGCAACCCGATGTATGTGATGTGTATTTGCTTAATCACGCGATCTTGGTTGTGATGTTGATTTACCGAGGTCTTTCGGGACACTCGGCGGACTACCGGGTTTATATGAGTGAAAGTATGGGTGTGTCAACGTGTTAGCGGGGACAACCGTACTTGATCTTGTATAAATTGGGCGGTTCTGTCACACTATCTACATATGAAAAAGAATGCATGGCAGTAATCTTGGCAGTTACCAAATGGAAATCTTATCTACAACACCAAGAGTTTACTATAGCCACTAATCATAAAAGTCTTATCCACTTGGGAGAACAAAAGCTACAAGAAGGGATGTAGCACAAAGCCTTCCTCAAGCTTCTTGGTCTACAATACAAGATATTGTACAAGAAAGGGTTAGAAAACAAGGCTACTGATGTCTTATCCCGACAAGCTGAATCTAGCACAGTTGCGGCCATATCTACCAGTACACCCAGATGGCTGGAGATCATAGTGGAAGGTTATACCAAGGATGATCAAACCAAGCAACTTCTCCTAGAACTCAGCATTACTAGGTCAAATGATAAAGGCTTCTCACTATCTGATGGTCTCATCAAGTATAAAAATAGAATTTGGCTAGGCAATCACACAGAAGCACACCGGGCAGTGTTACTAGCACTCCATTCTAGTGGTCTGGGAGGACACAGCGGTATTATTGCCACTTATCACAAGGTTCGGGCCCTGTTTGCTTGGCCCAATTTGAAGTAGTCTGCCATTGACTACATCAACGCTTGCGAGGTATGTGCCCAGGCTAAACCTGAACATTGTCGTTTGCCGGGTTTATTGCAACCATTGCCTGTCCCCCAACACGCTTGGCACACTATCAGCCTTGATTTCATAGAAGGTCTACCCAAGTCCAAGCACTTTGATACTATCTTGGTGGTTGTCGACAAACTAACCAAATATGCCCACTTTATATGTCTCATCCATCCATACACTACCCTCTCTGTTGCTCAAACCTTCATTTCCAATGTCTACAAATTACACGGCATGCCCTCTGTGATCATCTTAGATAGAGATCACATCTTCACCAGTGCCCTATGGCAAGAGCTCTTCAAACTTACTAACACTACACTCAACATGAGCTCGGCCTATCATCCACAGACTGACGGTCAAACGGAATGCTTGAGCCAGTGCCTAGAAACCTATCTTCGTTGCATGGTGCACTCATGTCCTCACAAATGGGTTCAGTGGGTTCCTTTAGCTGAGTTCTAGCATAATACCACATACCACTCTGCCCATTGTCACACTCCCTTTGAGGCTTTATACGCATACCCGCCCAAGCACTTTGGCATTACACTCACAGATGCTTGTTCAACTCCTGATTTGGAGGATTGGCTCCAGTCCCATAATACAATGTTGCAGCATATCCAACACAATCTAGCTCGAGCCCAATAGCGCATGAAACATCAAGCTGACAAGAATCGTTAAGAAAGAACCTTCGCTGTTGGTGATTGAGTGTATGTCAAACTGCAACCCTACATCCAACAATCTGTTGCCCGTCGTACCAACTAGAAGCTGAGTTACAAGTATTTCGGACCATATCTGGTGCTCCAAACTATGGGTAAAGTAGCCTACAAGCTTTAGTTACCTGCTGCTAGTCAAAATCATCCTATTTTGCATGTTTCATTGTTAAAGAAGGCTCTACCTCCAAACACCACCCTGTCGACTGATGATGAGCTTCAATTACTCTACATGCTAGAAGGGCTTCCACCGTCCTAGGTACTGGATGAGCGTCTTCATCTTGTGGGTCACCGGGTGGTGCCGGTTGTTTTGTTTTAGCGTGAATCCTGTCTAGTGCATTGGGCTACCTAGGAGCATGCCACTTCTATACCAGCATCGCTGCTTCAGTCTTCTCCTTCTGCATCGTGGGGGTGCGCTGCAATTTAAGGAGGGGGAGATGTCACGAACAGGTCTTTGGCTATGCTTAGATATTGGCTACACTAGCTGTACCAGCCTGTAAGTTGGCCTACGAGCTGCAAGGGTGTATCTACTAGGCTTGGCCCATTTCTTTCGTTGCTCTGAACTTAAACTCGTTGTGTGGGAGGATGGGTGGACAGCGAATGATAAACCTAAAATTCCCCAACTCTTCTTCCTCCTCGTGCTCTCCCGCTTCAAAGGTGGTGCCGCTGTGCTCCTCGTCGTGCGAGTACGCCGGCAAAACCTTCTAGTTACCACCGGACTGTGACATGTCGCTGCCCTATAGAGCTCTACGTCGTCTCTAACCCCTCTTTGTTCATGAAAAGTGCCGGGGTGAGGTCGCCGTTCTCTCCTATACATACCGGTGCTTTCCCCGAGTCGAACCAAGGCCCTAAGCCTTTCCCCGAGTTGCGCTGGCGAGCTCTCCTCGCCGCCATCCATGGCTTCCATCGCACCTGGTCTCTATTCTGGCTAGGAGAACACCCCCATACCCTTTCGATCCATGGTGGACTATAGACGAGGTCCACGATCCTGGTCCTCTAGCACAGCGCATCCGTTCATGGCCTCTTGGCCAATCCTACATCGCCATGTGCCCCGGCCACTTGGTTAGCCGGCAGCCGACACATCTTTTGTGCTAAGCCCCTGCCCTTCTTATTTGACTAGGTAGCGTGCCTGTGCGTTGCTATGGGGCAGCTCAAACTTTTATACTAAAAACATATGGATCGCATGATAAGATAATAATACTGTGAAATTAAATACCAACGTTAAAGTGATATTTAATTTAAAAACCAAAGTTCACGAAATTAACATAGTCACGGAGAGCACGACGTCACAAGCTCACAAACTCTACTGTATAGACCTTTCCGTGCTAACACTATAGGATATTTTATAATAATGCAAATCAAATAAGCAAAAGGCAATGCATATCTTGGTATTAAAGCATAGAATGAGATATAAGGTTCTTGGAGAGAGATAGGGAGGAGAAGAAAGGGGAGAAAGTTAGGGAGGGAGAGGGAGAGAGATATTATTTTAATTTGTCACTTAGCCATACAACGAAGCCTAAAGCACGAAGCCAAAAATCACACAAGCTAAGTGGAGGTGCAAAATCATAACATTTGAACTTGAGCCTGACCAAAAGCTAACAGCAGTAACTTGCAAGATTACTATATTCTCAATGCAATGAGTTCAGCTAGCCATCAATTTAACACTGTTAGAGATGATTTTTTTACAAAACTGCATCCCATTCAAAAGAAACGCTATAATTATAGTAACTCAATATATTGTCATAAATGGTGATTCCCCTAAACAACATATAAGCCTTAAAGAGGAGTTATATCCTTCAATCTGAGAATACTCATTTTGTATCAATTAACTCCATCCTTTAAATCTACCAAAATATTTGATAATTCAGCAATAAATCATCGCAAGCACCTGACCTTTTTGCACATTCATTCAAACGCCCTCAGATCCACACCATGCCACATGGAAACTTTATTCGATTCACTCTGATTTTCAACTAAACGTCTAGCATCTTGATTGATAGAGGAACAACGAACGCACATGGCAGGCAAGGTCGAATTGGGAAAGGATGCTGTCAGCAGCCTTGATGGTCATGTCAATGTTCTCGTGCGTCGTCCAAATTGCGTGCGTCCTCACCTGCAACCCCACCAAGCAGAGGACATGTAGATCTATTTCAGAAAAGCTTATGAAACAAACAAAATCTAAATCTCTATCCTCTCCTGGCCGAATGTCTTCATGATGTGTCGAAGCAGGCTCCCCAATGAACTCCCAGTCTTGTCCAGTGTGAGAAGCAACCGCAGACAACCTACCGTGAGGGCCGGTGTGAGTTATAGTTCGTTATTTGTCGCTAGATAGCTCAAAGATCTGAAATGCAATGGATCACTAAAAAGAAATGATACAGCAGTATTGCGTGTGAGTTGCAATATTATCTTGAATCAAGTCAATTTGAATGGATGATTTAGAGATGTGTCACTTCTTGGGAGCAATTTCTTATTATTCATGTCTTAAATCAATTAGACTATTTGGTTATAAAGCTAGATATAATTTATGAAAAAGACACTAAACTGGAAGCAGCAGAACAAGGTTGTAAAGAACAGATGCTCCATACTTGTGGGCATAACATGCGCTGAAAATTTCGAAGTCTCCACTGCTTGGGATTAACACCTTCCTTTTTCAACTTCTGAATGAGCTGCGGCCCAAGTCTCTCCTCAGAAACAGCTGCGTAGTTGTTTGCCGAATGAAATGTAACATGAAAAACACATCACACGGATTAAAGGGTAGTTCTACATCTAGTTGTTATAAGCAGAATGAAAATAATAAAATTGTAAAAAAAGGTAGCAGCCTATGTGCTGGAGAGCACTAAAACTGTAGAAAAAGTGATTTTTTAGGCGTAGTCAGTGCATATCACCAATTAAAAAAAAATCAGAACAGTGTTTTCAGAACTATTTCAAAAAATAATAACCATTTGTATTTTATAGAACATTTTGTTCTTCCAGTGATAAGATGAAACATCACAAGGCATATAGAGAAATGGGAAAGTAAAGCAATAACGAAGGAGACAAGTCATGTAAAAATCGGTGGATAGCAGTACCTAGTTTAGTAAAAAATAGAGGCCATAAGCTGCAAATTATTCTTTGGAGCAAATGCATCTGGTTTTTTATTTTTATTTTTTTTTTCAACAAATTCATGTATAGTAGGAACTGAAGACTTTGCAAATGTAGTACTGTAAGCACCAAGATGCACTAAAACATTGATCCAAAAGTAACCACTAACCTTGGTTTCAGCAAAGACATGTCTCTTGGATCGACATGAACTGAGAGGGTAAAGAATGCAATATGAAAGTGTAGTCCCCCACTTTAATAGCAGAGTAACATCCTAGAGCACATGAAAACTGAATGAAACATGATGGGGCACCGAAAGGGTAAAGAACGCATTTACAAATTATTTACAAGCCATGAAACTATTAGAAGTCCGAAAAATTACTGAAGTATATAAGAATGGCATGTTCATATCCTGCTGGTACTGATCTAGATTTAGGATATTATCTTAGGCCTAGGAGTTCAAGTGTCATTGCTGGATGCTCCCGGTTAGATAGTTCTGGATGAAGCCATGTAGTTTCCATGGCCATGCCCCACCTGAACCTGTCAATGTGCTAAATACAATTGATAGCAGCAAAATGCTGGCTGGCATAAATTTGCTAGGTGATGTCTTCAGTCTTCCAAGCATAAAAACATATATTGAAAAACCTCAATGTGTAAATGATGCAAACAGGAAGTATAACTCACATTCAGATCCAGTCTCATAGATGCTTTCTGGAGCCTTCGGCAGGAAGGCAATAGCCAACAGTACTCTAAAACTGAAAACCACACGGTGTGCATAAATCATTATATATTTCTACTGCAAGAAGTATTTATAAATTATAACTGGTATAACAATTCACCAAAGCAGTTGCAGCAAAAAGAAAATCATTAGTATGTTGCCCAGCACTGCCTTCATCAAGATTATGATAAACATGTATGCAAACAACTAAAGAAGAGCAACAAACAACCTATGTTAGCCTCAACATATGTTGTACGCAGCTGAAGAAGAGCAGCTGAAGTAGACCCGTGATAAACATGTATGCGAAATACCTATTACATCATTACTCAATTTTACGAGACATATACCAAGTTTCTACAACTAAAGAAGAGCAGCAAACAACATATGTTGTATGTAGCTAAAGAAGAGCAGCTGATGCTAATCTGACAACTGTGTAACAAGAACACAACAAAACTTCACTGATCATCATGGGTAAACATTGAAAGCCTGATAATTGAATCTAAACAATTAGGACTTTATTGGAATTGAATTGATGTGCAAAAGCTATGGCATTTGCAGGACACGTGCTGTGTACTGCAACCAAGATAGACATGCTTGGCATTTTCACAAACATCTTATGAGCAATCACAGTAGTGCCCTGATCCTAAGACTAAGCAAGATTTCCCTAATCTCCAACCAGCAAGATTTCCATAATCTCCAACCCAGCAGAGAGTTGGTCGAACCTACTAGCAACAATGGCATGAACACATGCTTGTAGATGCACTTCCTTGTTCGTGGCAATATGCTGATACGTATGGGTGGCCGGCATGGCGGGCGGTTGTCGCGGATGGCGGCGAAGTCCTCAGCGATCTCGTCCCTGGTGAGTGCGGCAAAGGCCCTCTTTCTGGGCAGGGCCGATGGCGGCGGTGGCGACGCGAGCGGTTGCAGCGGGTGCTCTCCACCCCCCAATGTGAGATGTGTTTACTTTTAGTACAAAACCATGACGGAATAAAAAGAGACTGTGAACTATCAATTTACTTATATTCACTCTTAATTTAGTACAGATATTCAGGATCAAACTTCAGATGCTTTGTACAGAACTATCAATGTCCAAAGAAACTATAAACAAAATGACTTTAAAATAAAACACACAGACATGACCCTAACTTGTTAGTTAACTCTGGGAGCCTTGAAATTTGCAGTGCTCGGTAAATTTAGGCTCCTCAGCCACGTTCCTATGTGGAAGGATGAAAGACCACCGAGTATTAGAGTTGAGGATGACCTGAAAGTGTACAGAATTTACCCAGTTAGTCTAACACAACATCAGGAATTGCATGGTTTCAGATTTAGAGATGATTCTAAACTCGAGCAATATATCAAAGACCATCCATGTGCAAAGCTTCAAGTAAATTTTGTCTAAGTATGATTTAAGCATCTGTTTTCCCTTTATTCTTACTAAACTTCACCGTGTGCAAGTTTTAGTTGTATTGTAGTGTAGGGTGTTTTGTATAGCAAAGAAACTAATGCTATGCTAGTACATATCACCATCTACCGCTTGTAAATTTTCCATGACAGTGAACAACAGTTCCTTCCTTCAGGAACAACCGCAACAGATCTTAGCTAAATCACATCAAATCTCACTGTAATTACTGGAAGAACCCCATAGCCAAAGCTTCCCTGATCCCACAAACGCGCAAGCAGGAATATAGTGTGCTGATCTAGACAGGAACAGGAACAATGTTATGCTACCTATGCGGCTCGAGCTGCGCGACGAACCGGCCGTACCCGAGAAGCGCGTCGGCGTCCTCGGCGTTCTCGAAGAGATGGCCTGGGGGCCCATGGATCCTACCGCTCGCATGGCTGTCGCGCCATGGATCTAGTGTCGCGCCCTTGTTCGAGCAGAGGGGACAACCCCTGGTGTTGCCTCATTCGTAGAGGATGCTGATGAGGAGCGACGGGGATGACGACGCGATAGGGTGCGGGGTATGGGGATGGGGAGCGCACGCGCGGCGGTGGCGGCCCGTGGGATCCAGCGGGGTGTGTGATCCAGTGAGGACGATGGCATGGGTGCATGGCGCGGGCGCGCACGGTGAGGACTACGGCGCGGGTGACGGCTGTGGGTCGGGGATGGTCTTACGGTGGCGGCGTGACTTTTTGTGGAGCACTGTGGTGTACGGGTCACGCGGGGAGGATGTCAGGATGGGGAGCGAAGGCAGCGCGGCACAGGACACGGCGACGTGCGGCGGCGCGCGGGCGTAGTTTCAGACCTTCGATTGCCGTGAGGCCGAGGGCGAGGGCAGAGAGAGGATCAGAGGATTGCTGGGACCGAGCGTGATTGGTGCCTAGATCTCACGATGGGGAGGCGGGAAGTTTCGCACGGAAGGCGGGGAGGGGAGCGACGGACTTGCGGTTTCACAGGGGAGGCCGACGGACGACACAAAATAAATGTCGCATGAAAAAGTGTCCACGTTTTGTTCTTTTTAGTTGCAGGAGAATCCGCAGTCCCCTTCAAAATTTAAAATTCCATTTTATTTATTTTAATCCGAAACATTTAGATCCAAGTATTTTCAACAATGCCACTGATCTTGTTTTATGTATAAAATCTCCGAATCTACGCGTTAGTAATAATGTTTACCATGGCACTAGCTCTGGAATTTCATTTTTCAAATCCTACGTTGAATAATGATTATACAATTGGATTTATAAATAAAATATGATTAATTTTACTTTAGTTTTTTAATTCAAATAAAAATTGACTTAATTCAGTTTAGATATTCCTCTAAAATATCTTATATATGCTTTTATATAGTTATTCGATGGATTTTTGGCCATTTAAAACATCTAATAGACATGCATATTTACGTGTGTGTTGATTATTATAAGGTGAGAATAATAGTAGCCTTGAGTATGTTGTTTGCATGGATATTCATGCATCATGAAGTCACGTACGTAGCAGCTTGGAATGTTTTCCGGGATACGTACGGTTGGACCTGAGTATTTTGCGGGCCATGCTTGGTTCGGGCCGGGCTAAAAAAAGCTCGGTTATTTTGGGCCAAAAAAGTCCTGCCCATGACCATTCCACTGGACAGATCGGGCATAATTTTTTGGGCCAGGCCCGGGTCTAGGCGGGCCGTCCACTCATTTTTTAGTGTAAAATAGCAAAAAAACAGTATTTCAGGCCGGGTTCGGGCAAGAAAAAAATTTCTAGACAACGGGATCTCTGCCCAGGCCCTGTCCAGTAAAGTTCATGGGCAGGCTAAACCCATTGGACTCGGCCCGGGATCATTTTGCTCAGGTATACGTACCGTGTACGTGGCGCGACGTGTACGTGAATTGAGTATACGGTTTAAACTCTGGGCTCTATGGCTGCCCACAACTGCATGAGGATCATGGGATAGCCAGACTAACCATTGATCAAAGGCGCTACTAAAAGACGAGAAAAAGCTAGCAAGTTTCTTCACGTGATGAAAGGAACGAAAGAAGCTATCAGGTACAGTGCCATGCATTCATGCATACGTGTTGACAAGACGAGAAGAAGAAGCAAGTTTCTTCACGTGAGGAGAGAAGCTAACACGTTACAGTGCCATGTATGCATGTATACGCGTCGACTTGCAATGGAAGAAGCTAGCAAGTGTATATAATGGTATACGCTTCTCAAATTCGATGGAGAGCTCAAACGCCTTTAACTAGTATAGCAAGCGATCAGAGCCCACCAGGCAGCCACGCAGCACGTGGCGTCGGCGTATAGGTGAAGCGGTGCATGGAGTACGATCTTGTACTTCGCCCACAGTCCGGCCCGGTGAATATTTGGGCCTGCAGATGAGAAGTCCAGCTGGTTTGGATTGTTAGCACGTGAAGATAACTCCTGGGGATAGATAAGCACGCACGTGCTTCTCACCTTGTGCACAAGGAAAAGATCGGCGCCGGGTATCTCGGGCACGCTAAAAAACTCTGGCGGTGCTGCCAAAGAAGTCCCAAGCAATCCGAGCTACACCGAGCAAGTGCAACCACAACAACATCACGCGCCGTTCGACACCGACGAGGACGGACGACGTAGGCGGGTGTAGTTGATCCCCTAGCTACGTTGTACCGGCTCACGACTGACGAGGCCATCACGCCGACGCCACCTACGTCTACACCAATACACATGCACGAAGACATGAAGCGAAGATCGAAGACGACCACAGCAACAGAATCGGAGATACTTTGTGAGCTAGCTCGCAAGAGTAATTAACTGGGAGCCTTCCGAGGCCCCAGAAACCATGAAGACTACCATCGCCTAAGTCAGATCGTTGCTAGCAGGCTATGGAGCGCATTTGTATAAGCGACCTCTATCTGTATTTCCTTTAAATCTCTACCAATTAATGAAAAGGCAAAATTTCAGCCTCTTTTTTTTTTGTCTGGGCCGATTTTCGTCTGGCCTATTCATCCGATTTTTTTGTTTTTTAGCCTTTTTTTAAAAAAAATCATAAATATGTCCCTGGATGTATGATTTCAAAATCTGGACCCTTAGCTCGACACCATCGTTGGTGGCGCCGAGATTACATATCTTGGCGCCATAGATTTTGGCACCTCGGTTTTGAGCTCGACGCAGACGTGGCGGTAACTTGGCAGTCAGCTTGGCGCCGTAGATCCTGGCGTTGAGTTTGGCGCCGTAGATCTTGGCGCCATAGATCTTAGCGTCGAGCTTGGCACCGTATATCTTGGCGTCGAGCTTGGCGCCATAGATCTTAGCGTCGAGCTTGGCATCGTATATCTTGGCGTCGAGCTTGGCGCCATAGATCTTAGCGTCGAGCTTGGCATCGTACATCTTGGCGCCGAGCTTGGCGCTATAGATCTTAGCGTCGAGCTTGGCACCGTATAGCTTGGCGCCGTGGTTATTGGCGCCAAGGACGACGCCAATATCTATGGCGCCGAGGTGGTGTTTTAACCCGGCCCCCAACCTTCCTGCCCCCGAGCCTTCTTCCTCTTCTTTCTCCTCCCTCTCGGGTTTTTTCTCTCCCCACTTAGCCCTACCTCATGAATCGGCATATTGGACCTTGAAAACTTTGATTTGATCCGTAGATCTTCGAGAGCAAGGTATCCTCGCTCCCTCCTAGTTTTTTTCATATTGATTCGGTATATATTAGTCGGATTTTTCAACTTAAGAATCATCATTACTTAGGGGTTTCATGCAATTTTAATATTTATATTATACAACCGTAGGATGCCAAGGCGTGGAAAAGCTAGCAAACCAAGGTAACCTCATCGCACGTTGTCATGTTATGGGTTCATTGTTGTGGATCAAATGGAAAACCCTAGGTGTAGGGATTAATGTTAATTGATATCGGTTCTTAGAACGAAAATGGCTAAATTATAGTTATGTCCGAATGACCGGAAATGCCTTCGACCCATTGCCTCTGCCTAGTGGTGTTCCAGTGCCCTTGTGCTTTTGCGGCGATCCTTGCAAGGTAGCCAAATCCGATGAAGAGGACACGTATAGGCAGAGGCATTGGATGTGTTCCAATTTTGCGTTTGAGCCTACACTTCGTCAGCGCCGCATTAACAAGATGGTGAGGAATTGATGTTTGTGTCATATGACATCTTGCATGATTTTTTTGTTTTGTAACAATTGCATTTTTTATAGACCCCTCCACCGCTCTGTGATTTTGAGCAGTGGATCGACACTGAGATCAAGCATGAAGACAAGGAATGGATGCGGAAACTATTGCGGTGGGAGACAGAGGACAAGGAGATGATGGAGAAGAGACGTGGAGAGGAGGCTGCAAAAAAGGAGCACAAGGAAGAGGAGGAAAGGAGGCGTGTTGCTGCGTACAGGGAGGAGAGGGAGAAGAAGCTTGAGCGTGCACGCCGAGTGAAAGCGGCGATTGAGGAGAATCCCGATGCCACGAGGAAGGAAAAGTGGTCTCGTTGCACTCAGTAGTCTCCATGACTTGCTAGTTCAATGGTTTATTCATGAACAATGTTGTCTACTCTTAGACTTTTTATTGTGTTGTCATGTAATGCACTTTAAGTATGGATATGCTTAGGTAATGTACTATGTTATTTAGTTTGTCGGCACATACTTCGAATATTATTGTGTTGTTTAATGTGGCATAGTATTGGACTTTTCATTATGTAGTTGTTTTCATTATTTGTGGTCATAATATTCAGTTTAATATTGCGGACGTAGTGAAATGTGATCACGTGCTGCAAACAAAACCTAATGAAGTAGGGCATTATATAATTCAACACACAAAACATATGAAATGGCATGTGAGAACATGTATCGAACTAGGGTACAGAGGTCCTGAACTAAACCTAACATGCCTTAGGTAATTGAAGCGAACAACAAGCACAAGAAATGACATATGAGAACATGTACCAAACAAGGGTACATAGTTCCTTCGAATAAACCTAACATGCCTTAGGTAATTAAACCAAACAACAAACACATGGATGTGCCATGTGAATAAGATAGGGGCGTCCTAGTAGAGTGGCCACATAGCAAATTGTATTACACCTTCTCCACAGTAGCCTCCCATTATTGTTGTTGGTAGTTGTAACATCCTGCCTCTATGAGGCCAGGCCCGCTTACATCTGGTAGCTTTTCTAGGACATAGACTGCCCTCACAGATCCACACAAGTCTTTTCTACGCACTTTGTCCTCACTCGTGCGCACCTAGGAAAGATTTCCCGATCGGTCACCCATCTTGAAATTGCTCTAGGCCAAGCACGTTTAACCTCAGAGTTCTTTAGAGATGGGCTTCCGGAAAAGAAGTTACAACTTATTGATATGAGTATCCTATTAATCCTGTTAAGCCCTAGGCCAGTATGTTACAGTGGTGGCGGGGGTGACGGTGGAGGCCCTTTGTTCTTGTGGTTAGGGCAGGTGCAATATGGATCATTGCAGAGTGCCTCCTATGAACTTACACCATTGTTGTTGTCGTCGTCTTCGTCTTTCTTGTACCCGCTGCTAACTTCCCTTTGTAGATCAAAGATTTGGTCCTACAAGTAGTAGATGTACTGCTGATGCGGATAAATTGGTCGAGGATCAACCCACCTAGTGAACCCACAATTTTCTTTAGACTCAGAAGACTACAATAAGTATGTCCTATGAGTTGTAAGGGTATTCGAGAAACATATTTAACAAACGAAATATAATAGTAATTACCCATGCTCGCGGGCATTTGAAGAAGCGACGACCTCCGTCGATCCCCTCGATGAACATCTACACTAAGCAATCCTCACTATGCATGCATTTTGGCCAATCTTCCTTCCTATTATCGTATCATCTGAGAGGGCACTCTTTAGTGAAATCACTCTTGCTCTCAGGGGGAAACTGATACACTGGTTCCTCAAAGAAATCAGGCCCAAGAGACCCCTCCCACACAATGGGAGTTCCCTTCGTCCTCCCCTTTCCTCTCCCACTCTCGAAACCCTTTCCTCTAGATGGCCCTCTGGACATTCCTACTCCAATGAAATCGAATACTAGTTTGGTTTTCCTTTTGGTTAGCAATGCATCCTAGAATGCATATATATAGGCAAAGGCAGGTTTGCTAGCCGTTGAATTGTGTTGTAAATACTCCTGGAAAGTCTACTCAGAATCACTAAAAAGCCTACATCGTAAGGACACTGGAGAGCCTAGATTCCATGAGTGAAAAGCCTTTTCGATTTTAGACTTAAATCACTATTTCGAAGGACACTAAAAAGCCTATTCAATGGTAACATGACAAATCATTGTAAAGGCTATTTCCCCTAGATTCAATGACTGAAAAGCCTATTTGATTTCAAACTTCAATCACTATTTTGAATCGGAAAAACTGATGCAGCTGATTAATACGTATTGCAGGCAGAAAATTTCACCATAATTTCCCCTATTTTTTATGCCACCCATACAAAAATATGAGATGAATATTAAACCTCAATACAACATGTACAAACATACAAATATATGCCACATATATCTAAAACCATATACATAATAACAAGCATATTAATAGTCCACACAGTCCATAATTATAGTCCATACAGTCCACAATAGCTCATAATAAAAGTCCACAAAGTCCATAATAGTACATAATAACATCTACCACAAACCCTCACTGCCTCCTAGTCCTACCCTTACCCTTGTGACCAAGAGCGCTGGTGCATGGAGTGTAAGGGTCAGGTGGACGGCGTCGCCTAGTGCCTAAAGGCTATGTAGGCTAAGTTGAGAGAGCGTCCTGGAGCTGAGACTGGCCAAGCTCCTCGTGGCTCTGGTCCACCTCATCGTCGTCCTTGTCCTCATCTTCGTACGCAATGCCTATGGACCCTGTAGGTTCTTGGCTAGAGGAACCTAAGCCTCCTCTACCTACAGAAGGAACGTGCACGTCTTACATCGTGGTTGTCCTGCAACCACAATGAGCAGCCACACAACGTAGCCGATGTGACAGCCTCTATTGTACAAAATTATGTTGACTGAAAGAATTTAATGTATTAATAATATGTTTGAAAGAATATTTTGAACCTTACATCTAGAAAGCTACGTGTGTCGTCATCCCTAACTCTCAGACGAAAGCGCTCAGTGTCTTCAACGAGGCATTTGAGGGTATTGCCCTACAACAAAGTTCTCAGTAATAATACTTCTCAACAGATAGCAACAAGTTTTGTTTTCTTTTGTAGAAGAAAAATTCACTAAACAACTACTAGCACTAAACTCATCCGAATTTGTACCGTCACCTATAGGTCATCACAATATCCATTTGGTCATGCATCAAACTCCATCCAGTCCTTTGTATTGGTATGCAACTTAACATAAAAAATAAGGCAATTGACTTACCACTCTGTCTAAGATTAAATTAATTATAAGGATGCTACGACTCAAAGGTGCCACTAACTAAAATAGATACCTCTAACGCATAATGTATTGGTATGCAACTTAACATAGAAAAATAAGGCAATTGACTTACCACTCTATCCAAGATTGGTCCTGCCTACACCTGCCTTCCTACACGAGTAGATTGGTCGTATGTCGTGTCTTAATCGTCGGAGGACTCGATGTTGGTGTAGTCATCTTCTGTCCATTGTAGCCTTAGCCTGCAATGTGTCTCATGTTGGTACCAAGCTTGGTAGCACCTGAACTCACGGTTCATGTGCGGCTCATTGTTCTCATCCATGTTATCGTGCAACAACTCCCATTATTCAATGTAGTACTGGTGGTGCTTCTCCCAATCAAAAATCTTCCTGTTCTTCTGACGATCCAACCTGCACGTCACCATATTAAAAGTGCACATATGTCATCATTACTTCAATCCATGTACATGTGACCATATTAATGGAAATGGACCTTCACAAGACAATTGAAATAGCAAAACACTTACTTATGTAAGTCAACGCCAATCGAGAACGGAGCAGTTGGCCAAAGCTATCTCACTCCAAATTGGCATGCAACTCTATCTGGCAGGTGGAACTCGATAGCATAGAACAGATTAGAGGGCACCTCATCTTATAGAAGTCATCGTCGCACCCACACATGTTGCTCAATTGAAAAGGAAGTGCCCCCTCTCCATCGTACGGCTCCCATGACATCTGCAACATGTCCAAACAAGATGTTAGATGCTATACTAAACCATTTCAAATCAGAATGGGAAATAAAATTTACTTACACTAGACACCGTGAGCGTGTCTAGCTCGTTCGTGAACTCAATGTACGCCCACTATAACCTCACATGTGGAACCCTAACCTGGTCCCAAAAGTATGCCCACGTCGATTGCCGATGTGGAGGCTGACCTGGGAACCACTCACGACGAGCCAGAACCTCAGGACGGCCAACTGGTAGACGAGCCCACATCCACAACAGGAGCAGGTACACGCATCCACCAAGTGATGCTGAGGACGAAGTCTGATGACACGCCTCATAAAGCTGCCGGTAAAGAAAACCCAACACTGCAGAGCCCCAGCTGTACTGACCCATCTGGTCTTAGTCACTAAGGCAGTGGACCCACATCCACGACGTAGTGTCACCTGTGGTGTTGGGGAAGAGATCGCTGGTAAATAGGTGTAGGATCTATGCCCTGCAGTAGTACCCAACTATCTCCTTATCTGCCTCCTCGGGGCACTGTGCGAACTCTTGCTAGAGCCAGGAGATTAGAACTCCAGAAGTGCGAGCCCCTTTGTCGACAGAATATCATCGGCAGTCCTCCGAGGGGTATCCCACGAAGGTAGATTGATTGGCAAGGCAGCATGAGATCAAGAACAAGAAGGCAATAGAGACACACGAGTTAGACAAGTTTAGGCCATCAGTATGACATAATACCCTACTCCTGTGGTCTGTTGATTTGTATTAGCTATCGTATGATATTGCGTGAGTTTGGAGGGGGTCCCTGCCCGCCTTATATAGTCCGGGGCGCAGGGTTACAAGTCGGTTAGATCTAGGATATAACCGAAAAGTAATAACTGATTACAAGAATCTAGGGATCATACATATCCTAACAGATCTCGTAGTATCTTTAGGATACCCTCCAGATGTCTTGCGAGAGGCGCCGAGCAGAGCCGTGCCTCGCAAGGCTTTGTCTTGTGGGCTGGGCCACCCCTGGGGGCACAGCCCATGTAGTCTGCCATGGGTATCTGGGGTCATACCCTCCATAGCTAGTCCCCGAGCGCCTTGTACCCATTGTACAACGCCGTCTTGAGCTTGTCCGAGCAGGTGCAAACGAAGCCGAGCATTACGCACTCATGGTCCAACCACCGTGATGAGTTGCCGAGCAGTCATGAGCAGTTGCCGAATAGCATGTACTGACGCCGAGCAGTGCGACCCATAACCGAGCATCATAACCCAAGCACGTCTTGCTATAAGGGTGTAAGGAGCTCAAGTTCAGAATAAAAAATTTCCTCGCAGTGGACGAAGTGTACCCACTTAGAGTCCGACCACGAGTGAAGGAGATATTCTTCTTTAGCTTCAAGCGGCACGGAGTCTTCCAGAACAAAGCAAACACATTCACCGCGAGGTGAAGTGTGCCCACTTAGTCCCTGAGCCTAACAGTAGATGACGTAGTCATGTGGTGCCAGGATCAGAAAATAGAAAATTAGCCGAGCAGGCAGCCAGTCCTCGAGCTTGAGCCCAAAAAGAGACAGAGCACATTCACCGCAAGGTGAAGTGTGCCCACTTAGTCCCTAAGCCTGACAGTAGATGACATAGTCATGTGGTGCCAGGGTCAGAAAGTAAAAAACCAGCCGAGCAGGAAGCCAGTCCCCGAGTTACAAGCGGAGATATCAGAGAAATCAAACCGTGGAGAAAAACTGGAGTAATGGCTGTACAGTGTCGGTTAATGAGCCTCAATAAATGGTGGAGAAGTCGGCGATTATTCGGCGAGTAGCAACTGACGGCCGCGATAAATGGGCGATATGTGCTGCGGTTACGCAAAAGCCCATGTTTACTACCCACCTTTCTGTTACGGAGGATTCGGAGAGACGCAAATCACGGGAACGGTTTTCTAAAAACCCTCGAATGTGAAAAGGTTGGGGAAAGTGCTTTTATAATAAAGACGCCGCACCCCGCACTCCCACCTTTGCCACTTAATCTTCCTCCAAAGCTCTCGCATTCCCAAATTCGCATCCTCAGTAGCCTCCGTCGCCAAACCCTAATCGAATCTGCGGGATGGCGCCGAAGAAGGGAAACGCCAAATCGAAGAAGACGAGCCCGAAGAAAGCGGGAACCGAAGCCCGGCAGGACGAAGAGTGGGTGCCATCGCACATGGGAGAAGCAGAGCTAAACAGATTGGTGGAAGCCAGCGTTCTTCCCGACCGTGCCACCGCCGGATGGCGGCCGGCCCTCGGTGAGCCCTTTCCAACACCTCATACCGACGAAGTGGTGGTATTTGAAGATTACTTCTGGCGTGGGTTGGGATTTCTTGTTCACCCATTCCTTAGGGATCTGATGGAGCTTTGGATGGTCAGTTTGTGCAATCTCCACCCAAATACCATTTTACACATCTCTATCTTCATCCATTTTTTGTGAAGCATACCTTGGAATCCTCCCCCACTTCAACCTCTTTCGCTACCTGTTCTAGCTAAAGAAGAGAGGCGGCGGTGGTTCCGAGGTGGTCGGTGGAGTGTACCTTTATAACAGAACCGACCAATTATACGAGATTAAGTAAGGAAATCTTCCGCCAAAGCAGATAATTTAGCAAACTTAAGCCCGTATAACCCGGTAGTCCATGAAACCACGAAGGATTTCAAACCAATCGACATACAAACCAAGATCGTACAAGTTTAGCAATCACCGTCACATGTTACATAAAGTTCACAATGATAGTTGGATACATCGGAGTTTAGAACATAAAGTTATTACAACCCAAGTTCAAACTGAAATAGCGGAAGCAAATAGTTTTAAAGCCACACACACACTTTTGGTTTAGATACAGTGCCAGTAGGTAGTCATCTCCAACAAAAGCATCAGATGAGAGATACAGAGTGACCATTGCCCTTGGTCCTAGTTGTCGCCCATCGCCGGGTACAGGCAGTTAATGCAATAGCCGTAGTACATTTGACCATCTGCAACAACAATGGGAACAGCGCCCTGAGTACGAGAAGGTACTCAGCTAGACTTACCCATCTTAAACCAAAATAAAGCGACACCAAGGATTATGCAAGGCTTTCTTTAGTGGGCTAGCTGACTCATTTGCGAAAAGCATAAGCTATCATGAAGAAACCATTTTAAGCACTTTGCATCATCTTTATTATGACCTATCCATCTAGGTAAGCACCTATACTATAGCAATCACTTGATTAACCAATAACATCCAGTTACCAACTTAGATTTAGCATATCCCATACCATCCAGATAACCATCAGTGTTCCATCATAATTACTACGATGCTGTAGCTCGAGTCAAGTGCTCACTATCCATGAGCGATGGCGATTCGAATCAATTCCTAACCAGCTGGTGATTTATTCCTCACACAAACCACACTCACCGATCAAGTGAGCTACAGATCACTAATGACACTTTCCAAGTAGCCATGGGATAACAGTCATGGACCGCACTACCCAGGGACCGCCCGACAGCCAGGACACACCTTGGGCTCACTCTTCGTGTCCCCGTCATACCCCCTTCAACACCAGTCTGCCAATCCGAGTTTATCCCGGCTCGAATAGTGTCACTAGCTTTGCGGTCGAAAGGTGCTTTATTCGGCCAGCTAAATGTGAGGCATACGTTCAACATGACAAGAGGGACGAGCAACGATCGGTCCTTAATCGACACAGACAGAAAACTAACAGCACCCCAGAACCCTGTCTGGTTGCCTCCAACTTTTCCGTCGGTCTCCAATTATCCATCACACATGGTTAATTCCAGGATATCATTCTTTCCATAGCTACATTCTTCCAGTAACCACCTATAAATGTAGGTGGCCAGAAATCACCGATCGCTACCGGTCTAAGCAAGGCTAAGCAGTTATTCAATCCTGACCTAACAGGGTAAAAAGGTAATAAGGTAGGCAAGGATAGTAATAAATGCATCAACGGTTTCAATCAACTCCTACAACTTAATGCAACAATATATAAACTCATATATAGAAAGAATTGCTTTTATAAAGTAGGAGACTTAGAATGCTCCGGGGCTTGTCTCATTTGAACAAACTAGGTTGATGATCCACGCACTCGGGCAAGTCCTCTCCTTGCTCCTCTTCCTCTGGCACCTCCTGTGCTTGGATTTCTTGTGGATCTGTCCCGGTCTACTCTTCCTAAACTGCTACTAGCAACTCCTCCTGCGATCCTGTATGATGCAGATGTATAAGTGCTCATGCATAGGTGCATCAGAGAGATGACATGTAATGATCATGATGCATGGAATGTAGATGAACATGTTTAACTTTATTGGACATAGTAGAAGTAAAGCTCTTCTACAAGGTAGCCAACATCATCCAAGAACATGTACTACTATACTACTACTACAACCACTGTACTAACATGCCAAGTCACCACAGCAAGCTAAGATGCTTCAAAGATACACCAAAGCAAACATTATTAACTAAACATGCATTAAAAAGGTTAATTAAACCCTAATTGAAACTAGGTTTGAACAGCAACACCTATTTTGGTAGCACAGAAAAATTTGAGAAAATTATAGTAGCATAGTACTACTCTAAGTAGACTACCATAAAATTTTCATGGCATTTGGATAAGTAAAATAGCCTACACAAAAATGACAAGCTATGGCATAATTATGAGCATGAAAATACTTTGTATTATGAAAAGTATCCAACAACAGATTTAATATTTTTCCTATGTTCTACACAGTAAACAATCACTGCACAAAAGTTATCATACACATGTTTTATACAATTTTTTCTCTCTATCAAAATAACAAAAATCATCAATTAAAGGCACTTGAACTACACATCAATATTTCTCTACAGAACATGTATGACATATATTTTTCCTACAAAGTACATCACTAAAGGAGATTAACAAAACTAGAACCATATTTTTATGATAATTATTCTATTTACTAGACATTTTCTAAGATAACAACAAATACAAGAATTAAATAAAACCCTATACAAAAGTATCACAAAAACCACATGTAATATTTTTCTATTGTAGATCTACTTCTAAGAAACACAACAAAATTGGTCTCACTCGATTTGGAGCTAAAATGAGCAAACTATGGATTTTTGAAGCCTTTACAACATTTTCTGGAAATCATTTCTTAAAACCCCTTTTTGAAAACCAAGGCATAAACGCTAGATCCACCCGGATCTCTACCTAGGCTTGCACCCCTACGGCTGACAGTGGCCCCTAAGGCTGACTAGGCCCCACCCGTCAGTCGAACAGAAACCAGAGGAGATCACCGACGGCGAGAGCTCGCCGACGGTGAGGTCTCCAGTCAGCTAAGGTGACCAGCGTGCTCCCCACCCTCGCGTGAACCCAACAGTGCCCGTGGCATGGGCCAAGGAGCTTGGCAATCCAGCCGCTGCCGTGCATGGCGGAGCGGTGGTGTGGGTCGTCGCCGGTGGGGCGTCGCCGGTGGGGCGTCCTCGGCCACGGCACGGTGAGTGGAGGCGCTCGGGAGCCTCAGTGACGTGGTGTGGTGCTCATGCACGAGAAAAGAGAGCGGGATGCGAAGCGGAGAGGAGATGTCCATAGAGCGGAGCACTCCGGTGAGGAGGAGCTCACTCCGGTGAGCGATTCACAGCCAGTGAAAGCTTACCAAGGCGAACTGACGTGAGCACCAGCTATGCGATGGCAAAGCGAAGCAACGGCGAAGACGGAGCTAGCTCTGGTGAACTGGAGCGGCCAGAACGGCTAACTCCGGCGAGGCGCTGGTGCGGGCGGTGGCGGAGGTGAGCGTGTGCGTGTGCTCTGCTGCTGGCACATGAGAGGAAAATGGGAGAGAGCGCAGGGGAGTCAGTCGCGCGTGCGGAGGTGTAGGCGAGCGCGTGGGGCGCAGGGGCCACCGGGACGGCCAGGTGCCGCCGTCGCCGGCGCATGGCGGCCACGCGGCGGCGGGTGTCTGCCGCGGTTAGGACACAGGCGCACGGGCGTGGGTGAGCGGGAGGTGCGGCGTGGGCCTGGGCCAGCAAAGCGGCTGCTGGGCCAGGGCGAAGCGCACGGCGCTGGAGCAAGTCAGGAGCGCGAGCGCACGGGCGCGGCGGGCCGAATCCACGAGCGGGCCAGAAGGGAGGCGGCGGCCTATTAAGTGAAAATGTGATCTTTCCTTTTTATTTTCTTCCCCAAATTCATTCAAATGAATTTTTAAACCTTTTCAAAGTAATTTCAAAAGTTGGACCCAAAATAAAGGTTGTTCAGAAAAATGTACTCTACAACTTTACCAAAAGGAGTAAGGTCAAAACCCAATTAGATTTTGAACTATAGATTTAAAGTTAATTTAAATCAAAACCCTATTCTAGAAGATTATTTTTACAAGCAAAACTTGAGAAAACTTTGAGTATACATTTTGCTCCAAATTGCATTCTAATTACTTCTAAGTTGTCTAAGTGATCAATCAAGGTTCACACATGGCAAAAGAAATATAGCATCCAATCTATCAAAATAAAACTATGCAACACATATGTTTCAATCCTATATTTCATGTCATGCTTATGAATGCATGATGGTGATTATGCTCATGATTTGCAAAATGTTAGTGCATGCTTAACACCGAGGTGTTACAACCTTCAGCTGCATGACACGATGGCGGGAGAGTACCTTACTGTGCCATTCAACACATCACTAAAAAACTAGAACACCAGGTGGTTTTACATGAAGTAGAGCCATCTGGCCATCCACAGTGATACCGATCACATTCCGGAAAACCAGCGGAGCTGGTCGGAGATGCCAAGAAGCGCTGATATGGAACAAGTAAAAGAGCTCCTTAGCATAATTCAGGGTGTGAAGACCAACGGAGGATTGGTAGCATTGAGCTTCATAGCTTGCTGCGTTCAACCCTGCAAGGAGAGAGCCCACCCCTCCTTTGAATTCAAGGGAGAAACCGATGGTACCCGGGGAGGCCGGAGATGCTGTCGAGAGATGTGGTGGAGGAGCGGGCCGTAGAGCTATTCGCTCTGTTTGCCTCATTCAAGATGTCAGGGTATTCAAAACCCTTTAATTGCAGGAATCTACCACCTCAGGGAAACATCTTAGGTTTACATTTGTACTGCTTTTTATCTTTTGTTGTTTTCGACCGTCTAAACTAATTCACCTATACAAAGATCCATTCGTAGGAGAGGGCGGTCTACTTCTCGGGCGTGCTGAGGAGTGAATGGCCGAAAGGGGTAGATGCCCGACCACCGCCACAGCCCACAGAAGAGGCGGTAAGCATCTCATCAGAGAGTCCATCCCCAATTTCGAAGAAAATCCAGGGCAAGAGGGTAGCGGAAGATGAACCAGCTCGAAAGAAGAGAAAGATGGTGGGTGCCTCTTACCTCAAACTGGGCGGCATCTCGCTTGGCGATGATTAGACCACTCGACCATGGAGGACCGCGGTGTTCGACTGGTCCAATGACGACGAATTTTTGCTAGCTGGTCTGCTGAGCACAAAGCCCCCCCCCCGCTCAACGCTGGCACAGAAGATCGATCCAGGGGAGATAAAGAAATCCTCGAGTAGCGAACGAGGGAGATCCCTGCACAGCAGACGACGGAAGCCCCGGTAGTGCAAACGACCTGAGTCCCCGAGCAACAAGGGGAGGTGAACCCGGAGCGACGTGCGGAGAGGATCCTAGAGCATCAAACAAAAAAGAGGTCTGCTATGGAGGAGCAGGAACCGTCCTCCCAGAACACTGGAGTTGAAAAAACAGCTACGCCTGGGGGTTTGGGCAGGCACCACCGGTTCAAGAAATTGAACTGGTAGACCAAACCATAAGCATCTTTGTCTTTGAGTACCATTGTGGTTTCTTAAATTCCTTGGCTACTGACGAGCTGATCTGACGCAGTGCAACACCGAGGCCTGAACCCACGGTGGGGGCAATGCCGGATGCTTCCGTCTCGGAGTCCCCGAGCGCCCGGCAGTCAGAAGAAATGTCAACCACCTTTGTCGGTGGTCTTGGCAGCGGTGAACCATTAGCGCAAACAATAGACGCCTCGGCGACGACGCCTGAGGCAACGGCGGGAACCGTCGGGCCTTCGGGAGCGGAAGCTACAATTGTCGACGACGTGCTAGAGCCCAAGGAAGCAAATCTGATGATGACCGAGGAGCAAATGCTACCGCCTGAAGCGTTGCTAGGGATGGTCGGACCCGCTATCTGTCCATAGAGCCCCCCGATGGTGCCTCAAGCCATGGCGGAGGAGTACGAGGTGGAGGAGATCAAACGCGCTGAACCTCAACTACAGTCTGTCCGGATTATCCGCAAACGTGGCGACGAGGTGGTGGTTATCGAGGAGGAAAACACCACTAGGGAGATGAAGAGATTGAAAACCGCCGTCGGCGAAGTAATGAAGAAAATCGAGGTGAGTACTGCAACTGAAATGCTCGTACATGTTATTGGAGATCAAAGTTCATCATTAGCACTGTATATCTATAGGGGATAACCCGGATTGCCGAGCATTGGCACCAACTGATAAAGAGGATGGAGCCCCTCGCCGAGGAGAACAAGAAACTCAGGGAGGCGATGAACCTCTCAGAGAAGAACGTCCAGAGAGCCCAGCGCGAGCAAGACCTTGCAGAGTCCAACTCACGGAACCTGGAACATCAAAAGGGAGTCATGTCTGAAAAGTTGGTGGCTACATCCGAGCAGTTGCAGAAAAAATTCGAGCAGCTGGCCACTATGTCCGAGCAACTGAAGAAAGTCTCTAAGCAGTTGGACAAGAAATGTGAATAGCTCAAAAGTGTATCCGAGCAGAAATCCGGTATGCTATATTGGCGAATGTACTTTCTAATTGCTAAACATCCATAATTTTGGTGATAACTGTTTTGCTTGTAGAGCAAGACGCGGAGCTTGGCCCGCTGCGCCAGACCATTGAGCAATTCCAATAGGAGAAAGCAAAAGAGGCAGAGCGAGCAGATAAACTGGCCAAGGAGCTTAAAGGTGAATACCTCTTGGTCGGAGTTATTGTTGAAGTAGTTTTCTGGTATGACAGAACATTGTAACGTTTGTAGGCTATTGTTATAAAGCCAAGGCACAGTTCGACGTGCTGGTGCAGGAGGCCAGGATTCAAAAGGAGATCTTCAACGCTATAGTTGCCGCAACTAAGCCAGTGCTTGACTGTGTCGACCTGGAGATGGCTACTCAGCCCGACGGTAGGCGGCAATGTTTGGACTCCATCATCCAGAGATGCAAGGCAGCGTGGGAGAACTTTAAGAGCTTCAACCGTGACGCCATCGTGACCGTCGCTACTCATGTCCTCATGGTGGTTCGGTCTCATTACCCAACCCTCGACTTTTAGTCGATAGGGGGTGGTTTTGTCGAATGACTGAGCGATGCGGAGACCCAATAGCTAGAGGATGAGGTGGAGGACGCAGCGAAGAAACTAGCCGGCGATATAGACCTGTTTGGTGAGACTGACGGCAAAGATGGAGCATAATGATCTGCTTGGCAGAGATCATCTGTAATTTCTATATAGTGCAGTTAGAATGCATGAAAGCATAAAAACACATACGAATATGATAAACGCTTTTAAGTGCATGTGTATGCAGTTTGCGTGTATTTCAGCAAAAAAATCTTCGTGGTTTGAAACATAGCGTAGCTATACATAGTAGCGTCCAAGTAGTTGTTTTGCTACTGACCCCCCATGGCCTCGGCTAGCCCATAGTCCATAACATCGAGCGTGGAGCCCGTGCACGTGTAGGAAGAACAGGCGTAACCAAGCAACCGCAGCCGACCACCCATAACGCAGAGCGCGGAGCCCGTGGCACATGTAGGGAGAGATCAGAAACTGGGTCTTTTCCATGGGGAAGGGAGCGAAACGTGGACTGCTCGGTGGTTGTCGAAATAACTTGGAGATATACATAATCTTAATAGTGTCCGAGCAATTAGTTCTTTGCTGAGATCTTGGCCTTGGCTAGCCCATAGTCTATAACATTGAGCGCGGAGCCCGTAGACGTGTAGAATGAACAGGCGTGATCAAGGAACCATAGCTGACCACCCATAATGCAGAGCGCAGAGCCCGTAGTACGTGTAGGGAGAGATTAGAGACTGGGTTTTCTCCGAAAAGAACTGAAAAGTATGTTGCTCGAAGATCGGCGAAATATCTTGGAGATTTGGAGCAAAATGTTCGGCATTTTGGAGAAACGTTTTGTGACGGTTCGGAGAGAACGTATTCGGCGAATGGGAGAAAACGTGTTCAGCTAATTCAAGAATACGTTCGGCGAATTGGCGAATACGTTCGGTGAATCGGAGAATACGTGTTCGGCGAATTGGCGAATACGTGTTCGGCGAATTGGTGAATACATTCGGTGAATTGGAGAATACGTGTTCGGCGAATACATTTTCGGCAAATTGGAGAATACGTGTTCGGTGAATTGGCGAATACCTGTTCGGTGAATTGGAGAATACGTTCGTCAAATTGGCGAATACGTGTTCGACGAATTGGAGAATACATTCGGTGAATTGGAGATTTGGAGAAACATGGTCGGTGACAACGTTGGTGGAGCTCGTCATGAAGTGGCGTAAAAACCTAGCGATTGTAAGTGGAGATTTAAACCATAGTGGAGAAAAAATGGAGAAAAATTATGGAAACCAAAATGTTATTCATCATAAAGTGGAGAGTACATATCTGAGGCGTTTCAAGGATAGAAATGTATGAGGTGCTCGATATGCCAGGAGTTAGGAACATTGATTCCATCTAAGTCACATAGGCGATAAGACCCTGGTCGGATAACATCTTTGATGATGTAAGGTCCTTCCTAGGGGGAGGAGAGCTTGTGCATCCCTTTAGTTTTTTGCTTTCTGTGAAGGACAAGGTCGCCGACAGCAAATGAATGACCTTTGACGTTGCGGTTGTAGTACCTTCACAAGCCTTCTAGATACTTGGCTGTGCGGACACAAGTGATTAGGTGTTCCTCCTCAGCCCTATCGACGTCCTCTGTCCGAACAGCTGCGGCTTGTTCTTCATCAAAATTTTCCACCCTAGGTGCTCGGAAGGCGATATACGCTGGCAGTATTGCTTCTGAGCCATAAACAAAGAAATATGGAGACACGCCGGTGCTGTGACTAGCTTGAGTACGCAATTCCCAGACTATAGCTGGTAGCTCTTTGAGCCATCTGCCTAGATGTTTATCGTCTTTTTGAAATAATCTCTTTTTGAGGGCATCCAGTATCATACCATTCGCCCATTCGACCTGACCGTTGGCTCTAGGATGGGCAACGGAGACATAATTGACGGAGATACAACGATCTTTGTAGAAATCCCAAAAGTGATGGCCAGTGAATGTAGTTCCGAGGTCGGTGATTATGCTGTTCGGGAGACCAAATCTATGGATGATATCTTCGAAGAGCTCGACTGCTTTCTTTGCAGTAGCCAAGATGAGCGGTTTATATTCAATCCACTTGGAGAACTTATCAATGGCGATGTATACATACTGGAAACCTCCTGGTGCTGGCTTAAAAGGACCAATCATGTCTAGTCCCCAGCATGCAAAAGGCCAGGAAGCTAGAATGGTCTGCAACTCTTATGCCGGTACGTGTATTTGTTTGGCAAAAAATTGGCATCCTTCACAATGTCAGACGAGGTCTTCTACATCGGAGATGGCGGTGGGCCAGTAAAAACCTGCTCAGAAGGCTTTGCCGACCAGTGTTCTCGAAGCCGTGTGGTTGCCATAGGAACCAGAGTGAATTTCGAGGAGTAACTTCACTCCGTCTTCTTGGGTGATGCATTTTTGCAAAATCCCTTCCTTGGCACTTTTCCTCATCAAGTTGCCATTTACTAGCATGTAATGTTTGCTCCGACGAGTTAGGCATTTGGTTTTAGTTTTATCGGCTGGTACTTCGGCGCTACAGAGGTACTTGATGAATTGTTCCCTCCAATCGGTGGCTGGCAAAGGTACCGTAAGTACCAGCTGCTCGGCGGGTGGAACTTCCTGAATTTCTTTTTCTTCTTTAATGGACGGTGCCACAAGATCTTGGACGAAGACCCTAGGTGGAACCACTACACGAGAGGAGCCCAACTTGGACAAGTAATCGGCGATCTAATTTTGGTCGCGTACCACGTGGTGGTACTCGATACCGTAGAACTTCCCTTCAAGCTTCCTGATTTTGGCGCAATAAGTGTCCATCTTATCATTGGAACAGACCAATCTTTGTTAAGCTGGTTGGTGACCAGCGCGGAGTCCCCGTATACCATAAGGCATTTGACGCTGAGCTCAACAGCTATACGGAGTCCGTGGAGACATGCTTCATATTCGGCGGCATTGTTGGAGGCCACGAAGTGTATTCGGAGGACGTATCGGAGCTTATCCTTGGTCGGCGTGATGAATAAAATGCCCACACTAGCACCATTGATGTTGAGGGCACTGTCGAAGTACATCACCTAGAGCTCAGGGCAGGTAGCGGCGATGGGCTCTTGGATCTCGGTCCACTCAGCGATGAAATCAGCGAGTACCTAAGACTTGATCGTAGGCCTGCTTCTAAATTCGATGGAGTAAGTGACGAGCTCGATAGCCCACTTGATGATACGGCCGTTGGCCTCTTTGTTGCGGAGGATGTCCCCTAGAGGGAACTCGGTGACCACAGTGATCTTGTAATACTCAAAGTAATGGCGGAGTTTGCGCGACGTAATCAGGACGGCGTATAACAACTTCTAGACCTAAGGATAATGAGTCTTGGGCTCATTAAGAACATCGCTGATGAAGTATACCAGACGTTGCACCTTATAGGCATGTCCGGTCTCCTCGCATTAGACCACAATTGCTGTGCTGATGACGCGAGAGGTAGCGGCGATGTAGATCAGGAGAGTCTCATCGAACCGTGGCGCCGTCATGATCGAAGGCTTTGTAAGGAACAACTTAAGCTGCTCAAAAGTTGCATCTGCCTCTTCCAACCTGGAAAAGCACTCGGAGGCCTTGAGGAGTTTGAAGAAAGGTAAACCTTTTTCGTCGAGGCGCGATATGAAGCGGCTTAATGCAGCCATGCAGCCGGTAAGCTTTTGTATATCCTTGACGCATGTTGGTCGTTTCATCTTGGTGATGGCGGAGACCTTGTTAGGATTGGGTTCTATGCCTCGTGCGCTGACAATGTAGCCCAGGAGTATACCGGATGGAACTCCAAAGATGCACTTTGAAGGGTTCTGCTTCCATCGGTATCTTTTTAGGTTGGAGAATGTTTCTTCAAGGTCGGCGATAAGATCATTGGTGGTCTTGGACTTGACGACCACATCGTCGATGTAAGCTTCGACGTTACGGCCGATCTGTTGATCGAGGCACATCTAGATAGCCCATTGATAAGTCGCCCCAGCGTTCTTGAGTCCGAAGGACATGGTGGTATAGCAATACGCGCTGAAAGGCATGATGAACGATGTCTTGATCTGATCTTCTCTCTTGAGAGAGATCTGGTGATAGCCGGAGTAATAGTCAAGGAAAGAGAGTAATTCGCAGCCAGCGGTGGAGTCAACAACCTCGTCTATCCGAGGCAAACCGAAGGGGTCTTTAGGGCAGTGTTTGTTAAGATCAGTATAATCAACACACCTTCTCCATTCTTTATTCTTTTTTCGAACGAGAACAGGGTTCGCTAACCAATCAGGATGATACACTTCTTTTATAAATCCGGTAGCTAAGAGCCATTTTATTTTTACCCTAATAGCCTCCTTGTCTGGCGTGAATCGATGAAGTTTCTGCTTGATCGGTTTGGCTATCGGCGAGACATTCAAGGAGTGCTCAATCTTCTCCCACGGTACCCCTGGCATGTCTGCAGGTTTCCAAGCAAACACATCGGCGTTGGCATGTAGGAAGGAGACGAGCGTGCTTTCCTATTTGGGGTCAAGGTGAGCCCCAATCTTCATGGTCTTGGAGGGGTCGTCGAGGCCGAGGCCGACCTCCTTGACTTCCTTTGACTTGGCGGAGGCGTGGGGAGGCTCTAGCTCTAGAATCTCCATGTCTTTGGCAGGCACCATCTTGGCTTCTGTGACCACGCTAGCCATCTGGATGGAGAGGTCGGTAGCTTCGGTAAAGGGCGAGACTCTCTGTCTCGTAGGCGTAGGCGATGGTGAGGTTGGCCCGCAGGGCCAAGACTCTAGCAGGCAAAGGCATCTTCATCACCAGATAGGCATAGTGCGGCACGGCCATGAACTTGGCCAGAGCTGGCCGACCAAGTATGGCGTGGTAGGCGGTGTCGAAGTCGACGACATAGAAGTTGATGTGTTCAACACGGTAGTTGCTTGCCGTGCCGAACTAGACTGGCAGGGTAATCTCTCCAAGCGGTTTAGAGGCCCTACCAGGTACCACACCCCAAAAGGAGGAGTCAAAAGGTGTGAGATCTGACAAACCGAGGCCCAGCTCTTTTAGGGCTCCGGCTAAGAGGAGATTCAGAGCGCTCCCACCGTCGATGAGCACTTTTCTGAACAACACCTTTTGGACAGTTGCGTTGAGGACAAGGGGGAAATGCCCTGTGTAGGGAATGTCCACCCACTAGTCATCCCTGCTAAAGGTGATGGGGTTGGCGATAGCTAGGGTTGGCAATGGCGTCCTTTGCGGTGACGTTGAGCACCCGCCGTGTGGCGAGCTTTCGTTCCCTTCTGCTTTCGGTGGAGCCAAGGCCCCCGAAGATGGTGGTGACCACCTTGTTGTGGTCCTAGAAGGCATTGCCATTGCCCCCAGGTGGTCGGCAACCTCCTGCTCCATCATTGGCGTTGTCGTCCAGCTTTTTGTTCTGGAATTCCTTAGCCAACCCGAGGTAGTCCTTCATTTTGTGCTTGGTGTTCTTATGGAGCGGGCATGGGCCATCGAGGATCTTCCTGTACTGCTCATCATAGTTGCGCTTGGCACGAGGTTCGTTGACAGTAGCGACGATGTGGTCTGGCCGGCGGCGGTGATTTTGGCCAGACTTGGGCCCTTCTTGCTGATCTCGACTGTTGTTATAAGGATAACAACGGTCGTTGAAACGGCGGTCACTGTGGCATCGGTCGGTGGGGCGGTCATCATACCGGTGTGTTGGTCGCTGGGTGCCCGCATCCTCGTTGAAGCGCACCTCGGCCTCCTCAGCATTAGCGTACTGGTTGGCGGTTGTGATCATCTCGCAGATCCTAGTAGGCAGCCTACGGTTGAACTTGAAGCGGAGCTCACGGTGGTGGACTCCTCGGATAAAGGCCGTGATGACCTCAGCTTCCGTGATGTTGGGGATAGAGTTCCTCATCTCAGAAAAGCATCGAATGTAGCTGCGGAGGAGCTCAAATGGCTTCTGGTCGATGCGGTTTAGGTCGTGCTTGGTGCCCGGCCGAGTGCACGTGGCCATGTAGTTATCGGTGAAGACTTTTTTCAAATCCTCCTAGGATCTGATGGAGTCCGGGGCAAGGCTGGTAAACCAGCTCATGGCGGCAGGCGTCAGCATGATAGGAAGATAGTTTGCCATGACATTAGAGTCTCCTCTGGCAGCACGGATAGTAGTGGCATAGGCCTGTAGCCACTGTGTCAGGTTCATTCTTCCTTGTAGGGCTCGACCCCAGTGATCTTGAAACCACGAGGCCACTGAAGCGTTCGGAGTGTCCTTGTAAATGCCGAAGGCCCTTCGGAGTTGTCGACGCCATCGTCAGCGGTATTGCCACCGGTGAGTGGTTCGATAGCTAAGTCTGGGTTACTGTACTCTTGTTCGTACTCCTGGCGGCGGCGGATTTCATCTTCATGGTGACCAAATCGGCGTTCATCGATGCACCGTCGTGCATCTCGACGATTATTGAGATGCACCTAGACGTCCTGGTCGACCTCCTAGTCGTGTTGGCAGTGAAGTTCAGTGCGATCGCCCCTAGCTCCACCTTGGGGGCTGCCTATCATCGTGGTGCTGGTCGGTGAAGTGACTTTGGTGGCGGTCGGTCCTTGTGGCAACTGATCAGCGGATCGAAGTGTTGGAGTAAGAGGGTCTCTGATCCTGGCAGATCTCATTGACCTGACAGTGCGCTGCTTTAAGCATGGCAGTGACCTTAGCGAGCTCAGGTGTCTGTAGAAGGTGGGCGAGCTCGTTGGCGGCTACTGCCAGATTGGTGCTCAGAGTCCTAAAAACGTCGTGGCCATCAACGCGGAGAAACTCTTCATCGAGGTTGCGCTAGAGTGGCCTCCCTTGCGAGTCGAGCTGCTGCTCGGCCATCATGAGGGCATGCTCGTTTGCTTGGCATTGTGCGCGGTTGGCATTTCGGTTCTCGTGAGCGGCACGTTCCTCCTTGGTCTCGCCGTTTTGAGGGGGCTATCGACGCTGACGTTGAAGATCGCGCCCCTCGGAGAGGAGGGAGAGGAAATTGTTCAGTGGAGGTTTCGACGAGGGTCTCTATGGAGTCTTGGGACTCAGAGCCCAGACTCTCCTCTAGGATGGTGTGGAGGGACGCCACAGGGTGCCGACTAACATGGAGCATGTTGACGGTCGGCAGAAGCTGGTCGGCGAACTGGTCGGCGAAAGGATGACCGTCTCCCACCTGGTTGGCAAATTTGCCCCTTAGGGCATCTTGGAAAGTGGCGGTGGCATTGGCGAGCCCGAAGGGCAGAGCCATAACTCCCAGAGTCTTCCGAGCAGCCTCCGGGAGGTCTTTATTGGTGGGTGGTCGACGCTGAACAAGGATGTCTAGAGCTGATTCGGTGATGGAGAGGCAATCGACGAGCTTGTGACCAACCTGATCGATGGATGCGATCAGATCATTGTTATTGATCTGCCACCTCTGGTAGCGAGGAAGCAGGCAGCTGGTTGTTGACAAAGGCGACCTCGAAAGTGGTTCTAAGATTGGATCTATAGTCACAGGTGCGGGGGTGATCGACGTAGGAACGATCTGCACCAGGTCGAGGAGCTCTCTGACTCCATTAGCATTGATGATCCATGAGATCGACCTGACCATGAAGATCTGGCCGGGCTGCGGGAGGGACGAAGAGCCTACGGAAAAAGCCATCTTGTTCAATAAGGAAAACAGCACGCACAACCCCTACTTGGTGCACCAACTGTCGACAGAATATCATCGGTAGTCCTCCGAGGGGTATTCCACGAAGGTAGATTGATCGGCAGAGGAGCGTGAGATCAAGAACAAGAAGGCAACAGAGACACACGAGTTAGACAGGTTTAAGCCATCAGTATGACATAATACCCTACTCCTGTGGTCTGTTGATTTGTATTAGCTATCGTATGATATTGCGTGAGTTTGGAGGGGGTCCCTACCCGCCTTATATAGTCCAGAGCAGGGTTACAAGTTGGTTAGATCTAGGAGATAACTGAAAAGTAATAACTAATTACAAGAATCTAGGGATCATACATATCCTAACAGATCTCGTAGTATCTTCAGGATACCCTCCAGATGTCTTGCGGGAGGCGTCAAGCGTAGCCGTGCCTCGCAAGGCTCCGTCTTGTGGGCTGGGCCGCCCCTAGGGGCGCAGCCCATGTGGTCTGCCATGGGTATCCGGGGTCATACCCCCACACCCTTGCTCACTAACCTCATGCCCAAGGAAGGCCTCTACTCATGCTCTCCAACCTTCTGACTTGCACTGCCCAGTCACTGTGTTACCATAAATCCTTAGACCTATCATCTTCTAACAGCCACACCGACCCTCAAGCAGCGGCGGGGAGGAGCCGAGGAGAGGCGTGCTGGGTGGGGGAGGGAGGGGGCTCGGCGGGAGGCGGGGCTATGGCCTGCTGGCCACGTGTGCCGATGGCCTTGCGGCCACGGCCATGACAGCGAGATGCCACAGCAACGGGGAGGAGTCAAGGAGAGGCGCGCTGGGTGCGGGAGCGAGAGGGCTCAACGGGGAATACGACGGTGTCCTGGACACGCGCGCAGGAGGCCATGGCGGCGGCGACGCCATGGCCGCGGTGCCGCAGCGACGCAGCGAACCGGCGACACGGCACGCCACACACATGAGGTCTTGGTGGAACCGGCGGTGGCGCTCATTTGGCTTGGTGGCAGCCTATGAGCACCGACCAACCATGGCAATGGCCATGGTGAGATTGGTCGGGGCGCAGGGAGGCGACGTCCGCCGTAGCCTGCTCGCGCGCTATCGTCGTAGCCTGCTCGTGTGTCGCTGCCGTGCTCGTGCGCCGCTGTCGTACTCATGCGCCGATGTCGTGCTCGCGCGCTACCGTCGTAGCCTGCTCGTGCGTCGTTGCCCTACTCGCGAGCTGTCGTGCTGCTCGGGTGCTGCTGCCACAACTTGCTCAAGCGCCACCGCCCGACTCGTGCGCCGCTGCCGTAGCCTGCTCGTGCCGCTGCCCTGCTCGCGCGCCGCCGCTGTAGCCTGCTCATCGCTGCCCTGCTCGTGAGCCGCTGCCATAGCCCGCTCGCGCACCGCCGCCGTTGCCTCCTTCACGCGCGCAGGAACGGGGGAGGAAAGAGAGGGGCCAGCGTGGCACTATCAATGTCAGCGTGGCGTAGTCAAACCCGCTCCACGTTGGTCAAAACAGCCATGCCTGCTCCCAGGTGCTAAAAGTGAACAGTTTTGACAGTTGGGGTACCAGCATTAAACGGTTTTGTAGTTGATTGTCAAAATTAGACAAACCCAATAGTTGAGGGGTCAAAAGTGGACTTAATCCTTTTGTTTACGAATATATGACAAATAATTCTTAGGATATCTTATATTCTAGAGGTATTCCAAATCAAATTATTTTAAGTTTGACCAAATTTATAGAAAAGGGTACCGGTATTTATGATAACAAAACATTATATTTTGTACTTCATATAATGTTAACTCTTAGTGCTTAGTTTCTGATATTGGCCCTCAAGGTTGGGCTTTCCATTGGTTTACTAGAAACGCGGGCGTGGCTTTGCCGCACCTTCCCTTTCGATTAGACCAGTGGCAATAAGAATGTAGGTGTAGTGATGAGAAACTCAGCAATTTTTTATTCATTTTATGATTTTATGTATTTTCGAGATTTTATCATCATGAAGGTATAATTTTATTTGCCCCTTAAAAGCATAGGTAAAAGTTTATATGAAAAAAATCCTTACTAAAACATGTGATATTATGGATGCACTGCATAGTACTACTCGTTAGGATTTCAGATCAACTTGATTTTCTAATTTACAAATTTTCTGTGATTTACTATGCAATTTTAAAGTTTCAGCTAATTTATTTTTTGAAAAAAAGAGATATAATCAAAGGTGACCTGTATTTTGATTTGAGAAAAATGTGAGGAGGTTTTTGTAAAAATTGTTGGGAGTGTCTCCGGAGCGTGGGTTGATTTTCGATAAAGTGAAGGTTTTTTTTGCAAAAAAAACCGGAGCCCATCCGTTCTGGGCTGCGGGTTGATTTGGAAATAATCTGAGGTGTTTTTTGTAAAATATTCTGAGAGGGCCTCTGGAGCGCGGGTTGATTTTCGAAAAATAGAAGGAATTTTTCGTAAAATGACTGTGGATTGCCTGATCTAGGCCGTCCGCGCGCCTGATCGAACGGCAGCGAAAAGCCCGTGACGTGGCACGCTGGCTGGCTGCGGTTTGGGCGTAGATTTCATATGTAAAAGATGTTCACAACCTGGCACCTACTTCGGTCAACTGTTGTGTGTCTGGTCATAGAATTGTCGTTGTCAAAGTGTCAATCTCCACGGTAGGTATCCTTGATAAAAGACCGAGTGGGCTGGGCCTTGTGTCACATAGGGTCCAACTTTCTTCGCATCGGCCAGGGGTGTATCATGTATGTAACCCAACTGGCCGAGATTCCAAGATAGAGCCCAACTGACAAAGTCACTGCCGTTCTATGTGACAAAGCGAAGAAGAAAGTGCAAGCTCTATGCTAGGTTAATTCTTTATAAGAAAAATCTACATGTGATCGAACAGGTAGCCAAGAAGAATTTCGTTTCTACCTATAGAATATTGGCAAGAGACAATTTTGAAACGAACGAAAATACGGAGGATGAGGAGAGGAGAAAGGATTTTCTCGAGGCTACTAGTATATATGTTTGGAGTTCGGAGTAGAAAATGGTATGCAGAGCTCCTGCAAAGTTAAAAAAAGAGGGAGATAAAGTGGTATGCTCTAAAAGGCTTAACTGCACTTATTATTTGTTTAGCAGCTAGTTAATTTCCAAAGAAACGAGTGACACGTGTTGGTGGTTGTAAAACAAAAACGATTTGAACTTACCTCGAATGAATTTAAAAGACATTAAAGTGTTTGACGTTGGCTATTTCTTTAATGTGTTAAGTTTGTTGATAGCAAAAGACGTCGATGATGACTTCACTAATTTGAAGTTCTGGTCTACTACTCCTTTTTTTAGATAAAGGAAAGAGTATCCAACTTCATCCTCATTGAAGAGGAATCAGACCAACTTATTACAACCTACTTAACAACTCTGGATAAACAAAGTTCTTGTAAGAAAACAACTCAAAACCCAATTCTAAACAAAGAAGGTCTACTCCTCCTAAATGTAAATAAATGGTAGAATCTGCATGCTTATAAACACCTGCATAATTGGTGACTTTCCTCACCTTTTTATTACTGCTAGGACGAACAAATAATACTAACTAAAATGTGAATGGTTTGGTCACTCCTTAAGTTTGGAGTGTGCGGGGTGCTTTTCTATGGGGGTTGGGGTGATTGAGGGCATGTTGGGTCGATTCCCTAAACGGGTCATGCTTTGTGCCGCCCAGCGGTTCTAATTAGGGTTGTTAGGCATCGCACTACACCTCGGTTGTGCCTACCCTGACGCTATAGGAACATGCCATGACGTAGCACGTTTAGGGCCAAGCCAAAAATATGGATCTTGTAGGAGTTTATTTAGTTTTATTTGCTCATCTAGACATCTATATAGTTGATAAAATGGTGTAAACTCTAGGTTACGTTCGATCGGGTTTCTTTGCAACCAACTTTGCTCAATGAGACGGAGAAGTCGAAGAAGCCACATTCCTATATCCTCGTAGTACAAAAAACAATTTCTCCACTATGGAGCTTCTCTCGTGGAGTTGTTTCTTGAGTTAGTATTTGGCAGGATTTCGGCTAAGGAGTCATAGAAGCCAAAGTTGAAACCTCTCAAGAAGCCTGGCAATGTTATGACCGTGTTACTTTCTATATGACAATTTTGTATATAACGTCATAATACCATTTATGACAATGGTTCCAGGATGATCATCAGGACGCAGGAAAATATTGCTATTATGCTTATATGACAAAATTATATGTATTTTGTGATGATTCCTCATCATCAATTAAAGATAGTCAAATTTCTTGTAGTCAAACAGGGCCTTAGCATAAACCTAATGAGGTTGACCGTTGAGCATACCCACGTGTGTAATATACCCACGTGGAACAAATCTTATTACTAGACTAGATAATAACTGCGCTTATGCTGAGTTTACTTTCTAAACTCAGAATTGGAGGCCAAATTCCACCGTAAGCAACTGAAAAATGAGCACAATATGATTCCTCATCGTTTCTAATTTTTAATGAAACACACTGAAAAAGAACACAATATAGTTTCATTGTTATTATTACATGGAAAATGAGCAAATACATTTTAACCTCGACTAGGCAGTGAACATCAAGGCAATAATCTTTCTTATTACGACTGAACCTTAACCATAGCTTTATTATATGTGCTCTAACACATCGACATTATATTATTTCCCTGGCGTATCAAATTGTTGCTGATCGTCACGACGTCACCTATGCATGCATTTCGTATGGAGAGATCAATCCGCCAACGCAAAGCCATTGTCGGTGCACAGCAGTGCACTGGACAGATGGCTCTCAGTACCCACCGGCGAACTTGGACTTGATGAGATCCACGACACTGGCGTCCACCCGGAGCGCCTTGGCGAGCACGGGCGTCGGGATCGGCGGAGAGGACCCGAACAGCGTGAGGGGCACGAAGATGATGCCCGGGTTCTGGCTGTTGAACGACACGACCATGGTGGCGTACTCCTTGCCGACGTTGAACTGGAAGTGCATGAGCCCGCGCGGGATGACGAACGTCTCCCCGGCGCGGACCACCTTGGAGTAGTACCTGTTCCCGGAGTCGAGGCTGCCGACGATGCCCACGAGGAGCTCGCCGCGGGTGACGAGCCCTACCTCGGTGGCGCGCGGGTGGACGTGCGGCGGGTTGGTGCCGCCGGGCGCGAAGTCGACGCGGTTCATGGACACGCCCAGCGTGTTCACGCCGGGCCACTCGGACACGTCCAGCTCCGTCACGTTGGAGCCGTTCGGGTTGGCCAGCGGGTCGCCTCCCGTGGCGATCTTGTCCGAGAAGAGGAACTCGTCGCCGGCCGACGAGGACGGCTGGCAGGGGAAGCCGTTTACTGATAGTTTGCCGCTGAGGTCGGCGACGCAGAAGTCCTGCAGAGGGTCTGGGTCTGTGGCCTTGACGAGGAGGGGGAGAGGTGCCAGCACCAGCATGGTGAACAGTGACGCTAGGGCTTTGGAGTACTCCATTGCTAATGAACTGGCCGGGGGGGCAAGGCCAACAAGTACAATCAGCTAATGTGCTGTTGAGAGATCCTAGTTGGCTATGTATGAAGCAGCGAGGGATGGACTGTGTTGAGGATCCATGGAGCCCTTCATATAGAGATCGAGGAGAAAGTAAAATTTGCCCCTAAGGGCATGTGCTCTGCAACTGTGCACCGTCATTCACTATGAGATTCGTGCACAGCAGGAGAAAGACAATTTCTCTCTCTCCTGCTGTGCACAGCAATAGAGCATGTGCCGTAAAAAAAAAAAAAAAAAACTGCCTTCAGAGGTCGAGGTGGTGCATATGTATGGGCTCGGGACTCGCCAGTTGCCAGCCGTGTAAGATGATGTCATTTCACCATTTATTTCTTTTCAGAAATATTTCGCTTTTTTCTTAGCCTAGCAAGGACAGAAAACGATTCTTCCTGGGACAAGACAATGGTTCTTTTCAATTTCTGTAGCCACACGTAAATGCTACAATGATTTTTTTAAGCCAATATGCTACAATGAATTCTCCTTTGTAATGACATCTTCTAAGCCATGTTTAGAGCCGAGAGATGCATATAATTATATATATAACAGATAAGGTCGGAGTGAAAGGCAACATCATGGTATATATAGACCCTGAACAAATAATATGGCAGCTAAACCACTGTTCAATTGCGGCTGACGGATTAAATAATTTATTTATTTGGACACTGACTTTTTTTTCTACGACGCATGATAACTAGAAATTTATAATATACATAATTAGTTGCACTGTGCATAGTCAAGCCGTACCGGCTGCTAAGGAACCGGAATATTTCTGTGCGTACAGACACCGAGGATCGGAGCTAGGAAACACTCTTTCAGTGGGCCACATGGAGTACTTCAGTTGGCTACGCACCTTTGTGTTCTTGTTCCACGTCTTGATTCTCGCGGGCTAGTTTCACGTTTCAATATATATCACGCTCCATATTCACATAGAATTTACTAAAACTTTGAAAGTAACCTGCAGTGCAGCCATGATCTATATCTATATTTATATCAAATGTTAAAAGAAGTAAATTTCTTAGGGCACTGCTAGTGCCTGAAAGTTCGGACAGACGGACGCTCGCGGCTGCAATCCGTTTTCACGCGTCCACGCATGGACCCACGTTGCTCGGACGTCGCTCGACCGCACCTGCGTCACATGCACCCATGCAGGGCCCACGTCACGCGCGCGGGGACCTCTCGCACCCCTCCCGCTTCCCACGCGCATCTCATGTGCAACACCCGATCTATTTTTGAAACAGTCAGATGCAACATTTGCAACATACAAAAAAAGATAAATAAAACACTTAAAACATACGTCTGAAAAACCTGAAAAAACACATGAAAAACATTGCAAACATACGTAACATCCAGATAAAATAAGTGCAACATATGTGTGAAACATATGCAACATCTAGATAAACACACTTGCAACCCACGTCTAGAAAATATATGAAACATTGGGGACAGACGCTTGCAACATACGTGTACAACCATTGTAAAAATCCGATCTACTTTTGCAACATCCGTATAAAACACTTGCAACATACCTCTAAAACATCCGAAACATTTAAAATATATGCTTAAAATATGCATCATATCCCGGTAAGGCCTCCTCCACCGTTTGCATCGGGGCGCCATAGCCTAGCAGGAGGCGAGGTCGGAGGGCTTCCACGCCAGGGCCCGGTGCTTCTCCTTGCGCTGGTGGAGCCTGTCGTCAGGCACGAGCACGCGCGCAGCAGCCTCAGTTGCCAGCTAGTGGCCACAATGTGGGCATGGCGGTGCCCGCGCCGTCAGGTGGGGCAGGCAGCGGAGCAAGCGACAGGAGCAGGAGCGGCGCGGGGTGATCGTCGACGGCGAAGCATAGTAGAGCAGGGGTCTTTACTGCCCCAATCTTAGTCAATTTTCTATATAACACTACCCAGATTAGGCCTTTACTGCTTGGTCTAAACGCCTATTACTGCTAGTTTCTGGAATCGGTAATGGAAAAGTGGTGATAAGCAGCGACGAAGCCAAGAATCGACGAAGCCAGAGCTGGCTTCCTCTTCTTCTTCCTCCAGCCCCTCCTTGCCTTCTTCTTCCTCCTCATGGCGGTAGCCCGGGCTAAGTCCGGGCTCCATGTAAATCATGGCCGTAGGGGGGGCTGGAGCACGCCGCTGGCTTCGTCGCTGGTGATAAGGTTTTGCATAAAACCAAAAAGGGCTAAAAAATTGTAAAAATTTTGTTTTAATCCCAAGAAGCCCTCCACCAACTAGCTGCACGGTCGCGCGTTCATCCCCTAACATTCCACCCATAAGACAGTTGTGTTCACCAGAATATTCGTCCTTTCCCATTTTATGTTTATCTGATTTTGAAATAAGTATTTAGGACCCTAAACGAATTCAAATGGAAAAATTGTCAACTATAAAATTTTATAACTTTTCAAGATCTACAACTTTGGTTTTGGTCATTTCTCTATCTAAGATCGTTTGAAGAATTCAAATTTCAAATGTGAGAAAATTCAAACGTGGTTTTCCTTGGATAGATGATTTCAAATGAAAATGTTGTCATCTATAAAGTTGTACAACTTTTCAAGATCTGCAACTTTGATTTTGATTATTTCTTCTGAGATTATTTGAAAAAAATCAAATTTCAAATGTGAGAAATACAAATATAATTTTCATTTGATAGATGATTTCAAATGAAAAGGTTCTCAACTACAAAGTTACATAACTTTTTGAGATCTACATTTTTTTTCTGGTCGTTTCTCCATTCCAGATCCTTCGCTACCACTACACTACAAAATTGCATAATTCACTTGTTAGTATACACCATATGGATTCTTTAGTATTAACTTTATAAAATCTTGTGATATATATTTGGACATCCAAACGATCTTAAATTAGAAACGTATGAACTATAAAGTTGTAGATCTCGTCGAGTACTATAGTTTTAGTATAAAGTTTGTCTTCATTAAATATGATATGAGAAAGTTAAGAAGTTTTTCGTGCAACCTATCACTATCGATTCATGTTCCGACCGGCAGTGATACTCCATCACTGTTGGTTCAAGCCACGTACCGGCAGAGATAGACTATCACTAACAATCCATTAGAAACCGACAGTAATAGGCCGACAGTTAATGTCAATTTTGTAGTAGTGTAAGATTACTTTTTTACTATACATAGAATTTATTATGAGTCTTAGAGTTAATTTTTTAATTAAAATAATGTTGGGTTAATCCCATATCTGTATATCATGGATAACGATGCGCATACATATGCCATCCGTAACACACGGGCTTATAATATTTGTCATGTTCGCTTGGTTGATAAGCCACAGTTGAAAATACTATTGACTGATTTGTTGTAAGAGAAAAATATTGTTCGTTGACTAAAAAAATACGTTTTATAAGACAAACGAACAGGGCGATTGCGAATGGTGCGAATTAGGTGTAACTCGATTAAGATCTTTGTGTTGGAAATTTGACGTGACGTATTGTCGTGTCCAATAATTCAAGATTTGTAGGCGCCTGTAACACACGGGTAACACACGGGCCTTAATATTGTGAATGGCGCGAATTCTTGTGTCCAATAATTCACATCTTCAGGTTCGCTTCAAGATTTGTAGGCGGCGGCTTTGATTTTGTTGATAGGTCAGGTCAGGGCGACAGGCAGGCAAGCACAGCGGATAGATATAATCCTATTTTATTTGTTTATTACCTAACTTGTATTAGCGTCCCTCCCTTTAGGTCAGATAAAGATGGTTTGTTTTGTTCGATCATGGAGAAAATTCAAACAAGTAGCCAAGAAGAAATTTATCTCTTCAAAGATTATTTATAAGACAATTTTAAAACAAACTAAAATATTAAAAATAGAGGCGCGTTTTTGTAAAAGCTACTCCGTCCTGAATTACATGTATCTAAGTGTCGGGGACCTAATACCGGGATACCCAATGAGGTGGGACTGATAACCATAGAAAGTTGACGCTTCCAGTCAGACAAGAACGCTTCTACGCTTCTTGCCCGAACGATGGAAGATCGGTTCCGCCTCGCTCGACCCCCGAGGGCTGGACTCCGCCTCGACCGACGGCTAAGGGCGGGCTCCGCCTCTCCCGACGGTTAGGGGCTGGCTCCGCCTCGCCCGACGTCTGAGGGTGGGCTCCACCTCGCCCGACGTCCGAGGGCGGGCTCCGCCTCGCCCGACCCCCGAGGGCAAGACTCCGCCTCGCCCGACGGCTAGGGGCTGGCTTCGCCTCGCCCGACGTCCGAGAGCGGGCTCCGCCTCACCCGACGTCTGAGGGCCTAAGGGCTGGCTCCGCCTCGCCCGACGTCCGAGGGTGGGCTCCGCCTCGCCCGACGGCTGAGGGCAGGCTCCGCCTCGCCCAACGATTGCGCCCTGCTCCTTCATGAAGATGAGCATAGGGTACGACAGGACATTCGAGGCAACCATGATATCGAGGGCCATGCCCTGTGTGCCTACGGGAAGGTACCGTCAGGATACGATGGGACGGGCGCTTTAAGCCCTTTCCATCGTAACAGTGCCCGAATAGTGTTATGGGCGTCGACTTTTATCCCACAGTGTAGTAGACGCCGCCTTTAGCCCTCGGGCGCGGATACTAACACAAGCATACGACAGCCACTACGGTCCAAGACAGAACTCACATCATCTACAGTGACGGACGTATGGTCACTTCCTCGATTACTCCCCGAGGGGTCACAACTCGGCTCTCCGGCACATCGCACCGTCTGTCGGCGTAGGATGGGACGCACCCACTTGCTAAAAGGGGCCAGGGCATGGCCTACGAGGATCAGCGAACACGTCACCTCTGACACGGTCTGCCATGTTAAGCAGGACAGGCACAGGGAAAAAGGAAGACCCAGCTCCCTCGAAGGACCTTCGATACCTTTGGTATTTTCCTCTTTGTCCCATCTGTAACCCCTGCTCCCCCCTTGGTCTATAAAAGGGAGGGTAGGGCCCCCCACTAAGGGGATCGACTTTTGACGGATAAGTTCAACACACACGACACTTCACACACAGCTGAGCAGCGACCAAGCTCTCGGTGACCTTTTCGACCATTCCATCAGAGACTTAGGACTCGTCCCTCTCTCGACCGTTTGTACCCCCTACTACAAACCTTTTTCGGTACTAATAACACGAGCAGCAGTAGACTGGACGTAGGGACGTTCAGCCCAAACCAGTAAAAACCTCGTATCCTTTAGTACACCATCCGGGCCTGACGCGCTACAATTACAAATTTCCTAGCCGGTGTTTGTTCGAAACACCGACAGTTGGCGCGCCAGGTAAGGGCCTTTGCGCGTTCCAAATTAGGCCTCGGATGGCTAACCACGCAATCAGCTGGGTCCTAGGTGCATACGTGTGTTTCGGTGACCTGGACTTCATCGTCACGGTGGGAGGAGAGTTGGCGTTGGCCCATCTCGCCATCCAATCTCTCCCCTCCATCGGCTTCGGCTACCGGAGGCTCGAGCGCCAGCCCGGCGTCTCCCTCGGACCCCAGCCATCTAGGGAGGACCCGCGCCGCCTCACCCTCTCTCCGGAACACTCCACACGGAGCGCCCCGACGGTGTTTTCGTTCAGTCTCCGCAACGCCGCGGCGACCGTAAGCCAACTCGTGGCCCAGCGCACGATCCCGTCCCCCACAAACAACGAGTTCATGGGGATGATCGAAAGTGTCACAGAATCCCTCCACGGTCTCCTCGCGGAAGGTCCGGGGTCAGACTCTGGCTCTGATTCTGGCAAGGGGAGCCATCATCCCTCCTGGGAATGCTTCATGGTGGAAACCTCAGAGGGACACGTCGAAAGCGCCTTCGAGAAGGAGGTTACCCCGGTAGGCAACCTCGGCGACGGAACTAAAGGAAGAACAGTGGCCCCATCCCACGTAGGGGTGGAACAGCTAAAAGCCCAAAAGCAGGAGATCGATGAAGCTGGACAACAGCTCATTCGGGAATACGCGTTGGTCGATCGGGAGATCGAACGCCGCAGAGACGGTGGGCACGCACGCGCCGTGGCCCGCGACGTAAACTGAAGGATCATCGCCGACGATGAAACCCTTCCTCACTTCGCTCAGGTGAGCCAGAACAATGCCGTCGCCATGGCCTTGCTCCATGGCCTTCTAGAGCGTGCGGCGGCGCAGCAGGTGGAAAGCTCGTTGTCTTGATGACGCAAGCTCGACACCAACCAGCGTACGCCCTCAGTACGTCCCGCCAGGGACGCATCAGTCCACCAAGCACCACAAGGCGGCAGGCAGCGCGTTGCAACCCAGATACATCAGCGTCTCGGCCACGACCATGACGCACGCAACACCATCGACGCCCGTAGGCGCACCTACGGTGACCCAAGGGAAGGAGCCCACCGTAGCTATCATCCTCGACGCGGCGGACGCTACGATAGCGGCGAGGACCGGAGCTCGAGCCCTGGCTTGCCAGGCCCTCAGGCCTTCGGTCGGCACATCCTCAACGCTACGTTCCTGCCAAGGTGTCGACCACCTACTAACATCCCTAAGTACTCCGGGGAGACAAACCTCGGGCTTTGGCTTGAAGACTATCAGCTTGCCTGTCAAGCCGGTGGTGTGGATAATGATGACTTCATTATCCGCAACCTTCCATTGTTCTTGGCCGATTCGGCTTGGGCGTGGTTGGAACACCTGCCATCCAACGCAATTCAGAGTTGGGCGGATCTGAAGGAGATCTTTGTGGGAAACTTCCAGGGCACGTACAAACACCCTAGGAACCCATGGGACCTCAAGAACTACCGTCAAAAGGCCGGTGAGACCCTCCGTAGGTACATCTAGTGCTTCTCCCAGCAGTGCAACGAGCTCCCTAACGTCGCTGATGCCGACGTGATAGGAGCCTTTCTATCTGGGACGACCTGCGAGTCCTTGGTTCATAAGCTAGGACGCAAGGGCCTGCGAACCACCAATGAGCTCCTGGACATCGCCACCAGCCACGCCTCAGGAGAAGAGGCAGTCGGAGCGATCTTCGATCGCCTTGAGGGCAAGGCAAGGTGGGACGAGGGTACCGGCGAAGGCACCTCCAATCGCTCTGCCAAGAAGAAGAACAAAAAGCAACGGCGCAAGGACTCACTCGTGGCTGCTGCTGACCGCAAGGGTGGTCAGAAGCCCGTGGAGGGCACTCCGAACCACTTTGAAAAAATGCTCGAAGGGCTATGCCTGAACCACGCCTTTCCCATAAAGCATCCGCTCAAGGACTGCAGTCTCATGTGGAAATTCTTGTTCGGAAGCCCCAACAAAGGGGAGCAGGGGAAGGAGCCCGCCCCCACCACGGATGATGCCGAGGAGAAGGACGACAGCTTTCCAACACCAAATGGTTGCCTTATGATCTTCGGAGGATCGGCGGCCAATGACTCCAAACGCCGCCAGAAGGTCGCACGCCACGAGGTCTACATAGCCCAACCGGCCACGCCTCCCTTCCTCCGGTGGTCAGAGTCCGCTATAACCTTCGACCAGACCGACCATCCGGATACCATCCCGCACTCGGGAAGGTATCCGCTTGTCGTCGACCCGATCGTCAGTCCAAAGCGGCTCACCAAAGTGTTGATGGACGGAGGCAGCGGCCTCAACATCATGTACGCAAAGACGCTCAACGAGATGGGCGTCGACCGGACAAACCTCCGCCCAACACGAGCGCCTTTTCATGCCATCGTGCCCGGGAAATAGGCCATGCCACTGGGACAGATCGACTTGCCCATCACCTTCGGGGATTAGTTCAATTACAGGACTGAGACCCTCACCTTCGAGGTGGTTGGGTTCTCCGAAACCTTCCACGCCATCTTGGGACGACCATGCTACGTGAAGTTCATGGCTGTCCCCAACTACACATACCTCAAGCTGAAGATGCCAGGACCCCATGGGGTCATCACCATCGGAACCTCCTTCTAGCGGGCCTATGAGTGCGAGGTCGAGTGCTGCGGCCATGCCACAGTAATCGTCGCCTCCAAGGAACTCCACCCTCAAGGAGGAGGTCACCGAAGAAACGCCCGACGTGAAGAAATCAACCGGTCGTTTGAATCTGCAGATGGCTCCAAGGAGGTCCTCATAGATCCCAACAGCTCCGAGGGTAAAACGATACGCATTGGTACCACGCTCTCCTCTGAATAGGAAAGCACGCTCGTCGACTTCCTCCGCGACAACAAAGACATCTTTGTGTGGAAGCCCTCAGATATGCCAGACATTCTGAGGGAGGTCGCCGAGCATACCTTGAAAATCCATCCAGGCTCCAAGCCAGTGAAGCAACGCCTACGTCGCTTCGACGAGGAAAAGTGTAGGGCCATCAGTGAAGAGATAGCAAAATTGTCGACCGTCGGATTCATCAGGGAAGTACACCACCTAGAGTGGTTAGCAAATCCCGTTCTTGTACGCAAGAAGAGTGGAAAATGAAGGATGTGTGTTGACTATATGGGTCTCAACAAAGCGTGCCCAAAGGATCCGTTTCCTCTGCCACGCATAGACCAAATAGTCGACTCCACCTTAGGGTGCGAAACCCTTTGCTTCCTTGATGCGTACTCTGGCTACCATCAAATCATGATGAAAGAGTCCGACTAGCTCACGACATCTTTCATCACCCCCTTCGGATAGTACTGCTATGTCTCAATGTCGTTCGGTCTGAAGAACACTGGGGCAATGTACCAGCAATGTATGCTCAGATGCTTTGGGGACCTCATCGGGCAGACCGTTGAGGCCTACGTTGACGACATCATGCTTAAGTCCAAATGAGCTGACCACCTCGTTGCCGATCTTGGGCAAACCTATGCGGAACTCCGGGCGAATGGCATCAAACTCAATCCCAAGAAATGTGTTTTCGGGGTCCCAAGGGGCATGCTGCTTGGCTTCATCGTCTCCGAGCATGGCATCGAAGCCAACCCAAAGAAAATCTCAGCCATCACAAGGATGGGCCCGATTCAGAACATAAAGGGGGTTCAACGAATCATAGGGTGCCTCGCCACCCTCAGCCAATTCATCTCGTGCCTCGATGAACAAGGACTCACCCTTTATCAGCTCCTAAAGAAAGCCGACGGCTTCGAGTGGACATCTGAGGCCCAAGAGGCGCTTGACATGGTCAGGCTACTTCTAACGAGGCCCCCGATCCTAGTCCCTCCAAGCGACAGAGAGTCCCTCCTACTTTATAAAGCGGCCACCACACAAGTGGTCAGCGCCGCCCTGGTAGTAGAACGGGAGGAAGAGGGGCACGCCCTCAAGGTGCAGTGCCCTGTGTACTTCATTAGTGAGGTACTATCTAACTCCAAAACCCGCTACTCCCAAATCCAGAAACTCCTTTACACCGTCCTCATCACCAAGAGGAAGCTGTGCCACTACTTCGAATCACATCCCGTGATGGTTGTGACGTCGTTCCCCCTTGGGGAGGTCATCTAGAGCCAGGACGCCATGAGAAGAACTACAAAGTGGGCACTCGAGCTGATGGATCAAGGCATCACATATGCCTCCCGAACGGTGATCAAATCCTAGGTATTGGCTGACTTCATCGCCGAATGGATCGAGGTCCAGACCCCACCGGCGGTCGTCGATCAAGAGTACTGGACGATGTACTTCAATGGATCACTGATGAAAAAGGGCGCTGGTGTGGGGTTGGTCTTCATATCACCCCTCGGGGTCTACATGAGGTACATGGTTCAGCTCCATTTCCCTCATCGAATAATGTGGCTGAATACGAAGCACTCGTCAATGGCCTACGCATCGCCATCGAGTTGGGCATCCGACGCCTCAACATTCGGGGTGACTCTCAGCTGGTCATTAACCAAGTCATGAAGGAGTCAAGTTGCCATGACGCCAAGATGGTTGTGTACTGCTAAGAAGTCCGATGGCTGGAGGATAAGTTCAACGGCCTCGAACTCAATCACATCCCAAGGCGCCTCAACAAGGCGGCTGACGCACTTGCAAAGGCGGCGTCCGGTTGAGAGCCGGTACCAACGGGCATCTTCGCCAACGACCAACACAAACCCTCGGTGCGCTACAAAGGGTCAGAGCGGGCCAACGATGGCCCATCTGATCCAGCCCCGAGGGCTGACCAACTGATGGCTCCGCCCGGTCCTGATGTCATAGAGCTTGAAGAGGACCCAACGACAGAGCCTGACCCTTTGGATGACTAGAGAACACTCTACCTCGACTACCTCCTCCACGACACACTGTCGACGGACAAGACGGAGGCTCAACGGCTCGCACGTCGCGCCAAATCCTTCGTTCTTGTAGAGGGTGAACTCTACAAATGGAGCCACACCGAGATCATATAGCTCTGTATCCCCGTCGAACAGGGAAGACTTCTGCTAAGCGACATCCATGGTGGGGTCTACAGTCACCATGCCGCGCTGAGAACCTTGGTTGGGAACGCATTCCGACAGGGCTTCTACTGGCCCACTGCAGTAGCCGACACCGAGCAAATCGTACGCACCTACGAAGGGTGTCAGTACTATGCTCATCATACTCACCTCCCAGCCTAGGCACTCCAGATGATCCCCATCACATGGCCCTTCATAGTCTAGGGGATCGACCTGGTTAGGCCTCTCAAAAAGGCGCCCGGGGGCTACACCCACTTGCTTGTCACCGTAGACAAGTTCACAAAATAGATCGAAGCTCGACCGATCTCCGCAATCAAGTCCGAGCAAGTTGTGCTGTTCTTCCTCGACATCATCCATCGCTTCGGAGTACCAAACTCCATCATCACAGACAACGGCACGCAGTTCACCGGCAAGAAGTTCATTCGATTCTATGATGAACAACACATTCGGATTGATTGGGCCACCGTCGCGCACCCCCGAATGGATGGGCAAGTCGAGCGTGCAAACGGCATGCTCCTACAGGGCCTCAAGCCCAGGATCTTCAACCGGTTGAACAAATTTGGTGCACGCTGGGTCACCGAGCTCCCTATGGTGCTCTGTAGCCTAAGGACAACTCTCAGCTGGGCCACCGGCTACACACCATTCTTCATGGTCTACGGTTCTGAGGCTGTCCTCCCGACGGATCTCGACTACGGAGCACCAAGAATCAGAGCATACAACGAATAGGGAGCCGAGGCATCCCACCAAGACACCATAGACCAGCTAGACAAAGCCCGCGACATCGCCCTCCTCTGTTCATCCAAATACCAGTAGGCGCTGCGCCGGTACCACAGCCGAAGGTGCGAGACCGAGCCTTCAACGTCGGGGACCTGGTTCTCCACCTTGTGCAGAGCAACAAGGACCGCCACAAGCTCTCCCCACCCTAGGAGGGGTCATACGTCGTCGTAGAAGTTCTCTGGCCAAGCGCCTACAAGTTGAAAACCATCGGCGGCGAGGTCTTCACCAACGCCTGGAACATTGAGCAGCTACGCCTTAATAAACACATACTTTCCCTTATTAGTTTTTGTCTTTAGAAATCTCCGATCTTTAGTGACATCCGACCCCTGCAAATTGTGAGGGGTCGGACCTCACTCGGGGGCCGATATAAGTGATATAAGCACGTTTATCTTACAAACACTTCCTGTGTTACCTTTGCAAACATTCTCTAAGTTTTCCATTCTTCTCATAACAAGTCCTAAGGGCTAAGATTTCGGGAACAAATTCTGAGTACAACTGGTAGGACTGCGGGAAACCCACGCCCCAGCGGCTACGACCTCCTTGCTCACCAGCATTATTAGAATTGATTCGCCCGCACTCCTAGTTTTTGTGACCTGAACCATGGGAAGGGTCGGAAGGCACCGAAACCTCTTCTACAAAAAAAAGAGGAAGCTAAAAAACTGTTTGCCGTAACAAAAGATGAAAATTTGTTCATTTTTGCACAAATTCACCGCTTACAAAGTGATTTCATCATGAAAAGGACTAATGTACTCATAAATACAAAAAACTGTTCACTCGGGGGCTCCCCCATGACTTATTCGATTATAGCTTCTACCCAGCTCTATTGTGAGCTCTACTACAAGTCGCCGCGCCACGCTCTCCATCGGCAATGTCCTACCGCTCCACGAGGTCCTCGAAGGTGCCATCATCTGCAACGTCGAGCACCACGTCGGCGACTATGGCACCTCCACCGAGGCATCCAGGGACTGCGCCATCGTGATCAGCTGCAACCCCAACAACGGTGCCTCCCCTGGGGTGTCCAGGGACTGTGCCATCATGATTAGTCACAACCCTAACAATGACGCCTCCCCCGGAGTGTCCAGGGACTGCGCCATCATCATCAGCCGTAACCCCAACAATGGCACCTTCGCCAGGGCGTCCAGGGACTACGCCATCATCATCAGCCACAACCCTAACAACGGCGTCTGGACGGGAGGTGCCTCCCGCCGAAGAAAGGCCGCAATGAACGACGGCAAAGCCGACAACGCTCGGCACCCTCTAGTGCTCCTCCTCCTTTGGTAGCAGTGGCCCCTTCTCAGCAAAGGCAACCTGCACCATCTCATCTACGTTGGATGACCTCCAGCTCGACATCATGCTTCGGATTCACAAACAGATCTGTGAGTTTTTCTCTCCCTGGCATTACCCTCTCTCACTTAGGAACCGCTGCGACGCACGAACGCATTCGGTGGAAAGGAAGGAGAAGAGGTAGCGGCTCAGAGGCTCGCAAAGGAGTGGGATGAGAACTCCCCTCCCCCTCCCTATTTAATGAAGAGGCGCAGCAGCTGAGGAAAGGCAAAAGGTTGGGATGAAAAACTCTCTGCCTTCTCCTATTCAATGCAGATGGGGAATCAATGCTGACGGGAATCCGAGGGACACGCCAGAACCAACGGGATGCGCTCTGGTCGATGAGACATCGCCTGGTCAAACAGGACGCTGCCTGAGTGTGGCCTGCCACTAATGCACGCCGGGCCCGAGAACCAGGGCACACCCGCATGCAGGTGACTCTCCGCTTCCCCAGGCAGGACCATGGAATGACCCGATGACGGAACCCCCATCTAGGGTGGCCCAATGGGACTCCTGGATCGACCGGACGGCCCAGGCGAAACGACGAACAAACGGCCCACCGAAAGATAAGCACCTCTGTTTTCTTACTTTGCGCGTTAACTTCATTACCGAGTTTCCGACCCCAGCAACGGTAGGGGCACGAACACCGCTCGGGAGCTACCGAGAGTGTTTACCCGTTTAGACATCCTCTTCACCCGACCCCTCCTTACGGCTAAAACCAGAAGCACGGTGTGTGGATATGAAACTTCGAATACAACTGGATGAACCGTCAGACCCTATGCCCCGATAGCTACGATGTTTTTGTTCACCAGCATAATCGAATTCACAGTTCCTCGCACTACAAGCTTTAGCTCCCGCCTTCTCGAGAAGGGTTCAGAGGGGTCCTCCTGCAGAATCTCCTTCGAGGAGAAGCTGTCAGGTTGCCTAAATCAATCGAACGGCTCGGATCGCCGTCGAGAGACAAAAATGAAAAATGGCCATACTTGTGCAGGTTTCACCGACCTCATCGCAAACGTCGGATTTGAAGCCCGCACGGACATTTCTGGTAAAAGCTTCTCATCGCTCACACCACCGAGGTAACATTACCGACCCCCGCTTTTGCTTCAATTAAATCGCACATTAATCCTATCATCCAAATGTCGCATATGCAAATCGCTGCATCTCAACACTTCATGTCACATCACGAAACGGTAGCCACCTCATTCAATATGAGAGGCAACTGACCGAGGTTCGAAGGCTGGCCCACAAAGGGCTCAAGGCCACCTCGCGTCAAACAGAGCCAGGGGAGAAAAACCGAGATGAGCCCCAGCGGCCTTGCCCGACCTCGCTCAGAGGCGGACAGGGACATCTTGACCTTCCTCGTTCGATTCTAGCCCCAAGCCAAACCCACAGAATCTCCGTTGAAGAGAGGCCAACGGGCCACCTGAGCCTATCGAACGGCTCAGGCATCTGCCGAGAGGTGGGTTAAGAAGTAGTGAAATGCCATAAGAGGGCTCTGCCAACCCCGTCAGCGAATGATGGACCCAGATTTCACATGAACATACCCGTTAGCGAGCTCATGGAGCATGACACTCGAGCCGTCGAGGCAAGTGTCGTCAAATTAGCACCTTCGGTTGCGGAAACCGAGGATGGGGTAATGCGCGAAACACGGCTGGCCCCTATTAGACCCTAAGGGGCTTGGGAGCTCAAGCCGCTCGATCTGTGATCGAGAGACCGAGGTTCAAAGGCTGACCCACGAAGGGTCTAAGGCCGCCTCGCGTCCAACAAGAGCCAGGGGAGAAAAACGTAGATGAGCCTCAGCGGCCTTTGCCCAACCCACATTAAGGCGGGAAGGGTCATCTCAATCTTCTAGTTCAATCCAGCCTCTAGCCGAGCCCATAGAATCCCCATTGAGGGGGAATCTATTGGAAGGCGGGTCAAGGAGCAATGGAACGCCACCCGAGGGCTTTGCTGACCCTATCGCAAAGCAAACAGGATCAGCTTCTGTCCGAACATCCCCGTTAGCGAGCTCATGAAGCGCGTCACTCGAGCCATCGAGGCAAGTGACATCGCCTTAACCCCTCCAGTTATGGAAACCACGGACGGGGCGACAGTCACAAAATGAGCCGGCCCTTGACTGAATCCCCACCATGCGTGGGGGCTCAGGGAAGGCCGGGCCAGCGATAAGACAAAAACGCACGGTCACGCAGCGATCGCCAAAATCCTAAGTAAGGGGTACGTGCGAATGCAAGACTAAGTTCGCTACCCTCGCTCCGGTCTCCAGTAACATCCGGCCCCAGCGACCGCAAGGGGTCAGATCTCACTCGGGGGGCTAACAAAGGTACGAGCACCTCCTTTCTTTTTTTGAAACAGTCATTACATCAGACCTTCTCCTCGCGTCGAGACTGGCAGCAAGGTTCGGGGGAATAGATAGGTAAGACTGCAAAAAGCCCATGCCCAGACGGCTACGGCAATTTTGCTCACTAGCACAATCAAAATTTCCCCTAAACACCTCGGGCCCTACAGTCTTAACGAGCGGAAGGGTCGGATTGCATAAATCTTTTTCATTGCAAAAAGGGAAGAAGGTAAGATCAAACAAACGAAACAAAATTGTGAAACAAAGCCACAAATCTATTTTCGGACACGAAAGTACCGACACTTGTCCACATATTACAGATAAATATTTATTAGACTCAACTAACTAACTACCCCTCCGAGGGAGAACCATGTCTTCAATTTTGCTCGCCAGGCTTTCTGCGAGAGGAGTCACCGCCGCTTCTATTTCATCCAGCTCAGAGAGCTCATAGCCAGGCACAAAACCTAGGCTCATTGCCCTCAGGTTGATGTTATCATCATAATGCGAGCGGGCAAAGGCGAAGGCTTGGATAATCCCTAGGCGAAAAGCTTCCTTCTCCAGCTGGCGCACCCGCGCTGTGATATCTACGCTGCAGCAGCTTGTCCCGCTGCTTCTGCACCCTGGTGGCCTCCTCTGCGTCACGCCGCGCCCTCACCGCTAGATCCTAGAGCATCCCCGTGGCATCCTCTGCGTGCTGGCGGGACTCGGCTTCCCACCGTCGAAGATCGTCCGCCTCCGCCGTGAGGGGAGTCAGCTCGGCCACCCTCTAGCGGAACAGGGCGGTCACATCCCTGTGCAGCCATGCCTCATCGATGAGGCGGTCCCACTCTTCCTTGTGTTCACGCAGGAACCGGGATTTCTCCTAGCTACGAGCAGCAAGAGACTGGAAAAAAGACAGGTGATCAGAAAATAAAAATAGATGAACAAAGAAAAAAATCAAGAGGCAAGACCAAGCAATAACCTGGCCGGTGGGAACGATGACGTCTCGAAGGGCGCCCTGGGCATGGTTTAGAGCATCCAACATGGTCGTGATCCCATTGCCAAGGCTCTCCCTGTCCATGTCCTCAGCGCCATCGTCGAGGGTGAAGATTGCCGACGACGCATCCTGTGGACTCCCCCACCGGAGCGGGTGCTCGTCCCGCATGGGCAGGTGGCTACCCCCCCCCCCCCCGATGTTCAGGATACGGACAACTCCCTATCGGCCTCCTCGGCGACCACTACGGCGTCCGAGGGTCCCTCGCCAGCAACCCCCTCCGTCCTGCCTAGGACGGGCGTCACCTCGGAGGCCGCCGGTGGCGCAGGACATGCCGCTGCCTCAGGCGCCGCCACCACATTTTCTGGCTATGGTCCATCCCATCACAGCCACCGTCACCTCCACCCTCGTCGGCGGGACCTCATTCAGCTACGCCTCGACCACCGTAGCCGACGCAACGGGTACGGCCAACAGCTTCGCCTGCTCCGACACCGAAGGCGGGATCATTTCCGTCGCCAGTCGCGTGGCAACCTCTGAGGGTGATCCCTCGGCTGCACCAATTGCTCGACCCACCGAGGGCGCGGGCACCATTGTGGGTGGCGCTAGACCCACCGGCGAGGCTGTGGCACCGGCTTCGCTCTCGCCCGGAACGGGGGCAACGTCAGACGGTGGCCCCCGCCTTGCCTGAACGGCGAGGGTTTTCTTGGGCACCAATGCTATAGGAATGCCCCGTCTGACCAGACCCCCGGCACTGCAGAAGAAACGAAAGTCATGAGTTGCCGTGAAAAAATAGAGAAAAACAGAGATAACAGAGGAGTCGACAAACTACGTTGGCGCTATTAGATGATGTTTGGGGGATGAACCCCCAGCTTCCTACTCCACCTCATCAGGGTGAGGCTGCTTCGAGCCTACCCCCTGCTCCCGGGCAGAGAGGCTCGCCTCCCTTGTCTCCGAGGGTGCCGCGGCGGAGCCGCCCCTCTCTGCCGTTACCTCGGGCGTGGCAGCAGATCCGCCCACCCCTATTAGCTCATGGGGAGCGACATCAGAGCCGCCCCCCTCTGCCGGCACCCCGGGCGCGGCAGCAGGCCCGCCCGCTTCCATCGGTCCTGAGGACGGGCCGACGGTTAGGCCCATCTCCGTCGGTCTCGAGGGCTCGCTTCCCCCTACGTGGAACGGGAAGGGTCCCTGCTTGGATGGGTGGGCACCTGTCAGCGAATCCTCACCCTCCAGGACACCCCAATCCATGCTGGTGGCTACCTCGTCAAACTCGTCGTCATCATCATCATCGTCACTGCCTGTCTCCTCCCCTTGATCTCGTGCTTGCTGCTTCCGTAGCAGCTTCTTCTTCCTGAGCTCCCTCGTCCTTTTGTCCCACTCGGCCGCAATACGGTTCGCTTTCGCCAGGGTCCGATCCTTCGGCAATGGAGCTAGGCTATCCTTGAAGAATAGTGCCCTCGACTGGTCCCGTCATCCCAAGGTCAGCTTCAAGGGGTCGGAAATTCAAGTAAAAAGGAGTACGGAGAAAGAAAACTTACGAAGTCGACGAACCCCGGTTCCAACCGCATTGGGGGATGCCCCGGCACCGGAAACACAAAATCAAGGATGACTCCAGTAGTGTCCTTCGAAGGCTCCATCGCCTCCTCGATGTGCTGCGCCATTTCGGAGGGAGGGAGCGCTTCATCGACAAGCACCGTCCCTTCAAGCGACGCTCCGGGCACCATCTGGTGCAGGGGGAGCGCGCGCGCCATGAGCAGCGCCACCCTCCTCATGTGGTAGGCGCCGATGATCCCCGATCCCTTCACACCCCTGTCCTTCAGAGTTAGGATGGCGGCGAGAAGGTCGTTGATGTTCTTCTTTTCCTTAGCTGGGACACCCCACTTCCATGACCCTGGGGCCTCCACAATGAAGCGCCCAGAGAAAACTGGCAAGGGGGCGGCGGTGTCATCCTTGACATAGAACCATTGCGAATGCCACCCCTTGTTGGAGGTTGACAGACGCATTAACGGGTACGCTTCTGCCCGATTGTTGCGGAGGTGGATGCCGGCGCATCCCACGGGCGCGTGCAGCTCTTATTTCCCGACACGCTTCTTTAGAAGATTGACAGTGAAGAGATACCACCACAGGTCAAAGTGGGGACTAATCCCCAAAAACCCCTCGCACAGGGCAATGAAAGTCGCAATGTGCTGGATCCTGTTGGGGGTAAGGTGCTGCAGCTCCACCTGGTAGTAATCCAACAGCCCCTAAAGGAACTAATGAGCGGGTATGGCGAATCCCCGCTCATAGAAGTGAGCGAAGGACACGACATACCCTTTGAGCGGCGACAGCTCGTCTTCATTACCGGGCAGACGCCACTCCTCGGCGGCAGTCAGCGGGCCAAGGAGGCCACGGTGATTGAGGCCCTCCAGGCGCTGAGGGGTGATGTTGGACCTACACCACGGCTCCATTGACACAAATTGGGAGGGGGTGGCTGCGGGATCGGCGGCAGATGCGAGCTTGACGGCGGCTGCGATGCGAATGCGGGAGGCTCTGGCGATTGGCGGTGGAGGTTGACGATGCAAAGACGAAAAGGCGAAGTACGGAACCCTGGGGCGAACCCCGTGGTTTTATAGGGGCGATGGATGCAAGAAGGGCAACTGTCTGCCTCGATCTCCGAGCCTGCCACGACACACCGCCGCGTCACGTCGCGGGATACGCGCCCGCGATCCCTATCCTTTCCCACCAAAATCACGCTGGACAGCTCACCTTCCCTAGGCAGACCGAGACTCTTTTTCCACCAAGGGAATACGGGTCAAAGGACCATTTCTCCGGCCCACCTGGGCCCAAAAGTCCAAGGGCTGGCCCAACAGTCTCAACGGCTGGCCCAACGAGGGATGGGCCCGTAAGCGACCAGGACTCAGGGACACGAGCATCAGTAGGGCCTCGACACGTAGTCGAGCCCCAGCCAGGCTGACCCTGGACGAGATCCCCGTGAACGGGATACCAGGGTTCCCCTAAAAAACTACCCAGTTGACGAAAATCAAATCTCACAGCCTTACCCGCGAAGGGTCCAAAATTACCCCCCGGGCGATTCTATCCGAATCACCCGGAAGCTCGGGGGCTACACCCGATGGGTGCGCTCGCGCGCACCCTCTGGTGAATCGAAATACCCCCGGGCGATTCTATCCAAATCACCCGAGGGCTCGGGGGCTACACCCGATGGGTGCGCTCGCATGCACCCTCTGGTGAATCGAAATACCCCCCGGGCGGTTCTATCCGAATCACCCGGGTGCTCGGGGGCTACACCCGTCGGGTGCGCTCGCACGCACCCTCTGGCGAATCGAAATACCCTCCGGGCGATTCTATCCGAATCACCTGGGGGCTCGGGGGCTACTGTCGGGGACCTAATACCGGGATACCCAATGAGGCGGGACTGATAACCATCGAACGTTGACGCTTCTAGTCAGACAAGAACGCTTCTACGCTTCTTGCCCGAATGACGGAAGATCGGTTCCGCCTCACCCGACCCCCCAGGGCTGGACTCCGCCTTGCCTGACATCCGAGGGTAGGCTCCGCCTCGCCCGACCCCCGAGGGCTAGACTCCGCCTCGCCCGACGGCTAGGGGCTGGCTCCGCCTCGCCCGACATCCGAGGGTGGGCTCTGCCTCGCCCGACGTCCGAGGGCGGGCTCCGCCTCACCCGACGTCCGAGGGCTGGCTCCGCCTCGCCCGACGTCCGAGGGTGGGCTCCGCCTAGCCCGACGGCTGAGGGTAGGCTCCGCCTCGCCCAACGATTGCACCCTGCTCCTTCATGAAGACGAGCATAGGGTACGACAGGACATTCGAGTCAACCATGATATCGAGGGCCATGCCTGTGCGCCTGCGGGAAGGTACCGTCAGGATACGATGGGATGGGCGCTTTAAGCCCTTTCCGTCATAACAGTGCCCGAATAGTGTTGTGGGCGCCGACTTTTGTCCCACAGTGTAGTAGGCGCCGCCTTCAGCCCTCGGGCGCGGATACTAACATAGGCATACGACAGCCACTACGGTCTAAGACAGAACTCACATCATCTACAGTGATGGACGTATGGTCACTTCCCCGATTACTCCCCGAGGGGTCACAGCTCGGCTCTCCGGCACGCCGCACCGTCCGCCGGCATAGGATGGGACGCACCCACTTGCTAAAAGGGGCCAGGGCATGGCCTACGAGGATCAGCGAACACGCCACCTCTGACACGGTATGCCATGTTAAGCAGGGCAGGCACAAGGAAACAGGAAGACCCCGCTCCCTCAAAGCACCTTCGATACCTTTGGTATTTTCCTCTTTCTCCCATCTATAACCCCTGCTCCCCCCCCTTGGTCTATAAAAGGGAGGGCAGCGCCCCCCATTAAGGGGATCAACTTTTGACGGATAAATTCAACACACACGACACTTCACACACAACTGAGCAGCGACCAAGCTCTCGGCGACCTTTTCGACCATTCCATCAGAGGCTTGGTACCCGTCACTCTCTCGACCGTTTGTACCCCGTACTACGAACCTTTTTCGGTACTAATAACACGAGCAGTAGCAGACTGGACGTAGGGACGTTCAGCCCGAACCAGTATAAACTTCGTGTCCTTTAGTGCACCATCCGGGCCTAACGCGCAACAATTATAAATTTACTAGCCGGTGTTTGTTTGAAACACCGACACTAAGTGTTCAAAATTTGCCCAAATGATAAAGGATTCAGATGACCTAACCCTCAAAACGTAATTTAAAAAGGCAACACTCACCTGCATACTTATCATTAGTTTCTGTTAATAACCCAAATATATAGTAACTCGGAAGGGTTACGTGTGTTATTTGGTTTACGAATATATGTCATAGAATTCTTAGGATACCTTATATTCTAGAACACATGATACTTAAGGCAGATTTTATTTGGAGTAATTAGTTAATCCCTTCGCCTCAAATTAAGATCAACTTCTAGAGCTGTCCCAAGTCAAATTATTTTAAGTTTGACCAAATTTATAGAAAAGTGTAGCAATATTTATGATACCAAAACATTTTTTTTTTGTATTTCATATAATGTTAACTCTTATATGCTTAGTTCCTGATATTGGCACTGAAAGGTTGGTCTTTCCATCGGTTTATGTTCACAATGTGGCACCTACTTTGGTCAACTGTTGTGTGTCCGTGTCATAAAAAATTTTGCTGTCAAAGTGTCAATCTGCAGGGTATCCTTCATAGAGTTGATAAAAGACCGAGCGGGCTGGGCCTCGTGTCACATAGAGTCCAACTTTCTTCGCATCGGCCAGGGATGTATGTAACCCAACAGGCCGAGAGTCGAGGATAGAGCCCAACTCCCCAACTGACAAAGTCATTGTCGTTCTATGTGACACAAGGCCATTGTGCATCCAATTTTTTTATTAAAAGAATTGTTAAAAAGTGAAGAAGAAAGTGCAAGCCCTATGCTATGTTAATTCTTTATAAGAAAAATCTACATGAGATTCAAACTGTTTGCAGATGGATACTCACTTTAAAGTATATATGCCAGTTCGAGCTTCTTATATGAATATAAATATAGTTGATCCATAATTCCACTCCCACTACCCGATAGAATTTCATCCAAGGTTAGTTACGTGGCACATTATCACTCGCTAGCTAGTAGCTACAACAGCCTATATAGGTTCACTTTCAGGTGCCAGGGTAGAAACACCGTTTTCAGAAACCAAACAGGTTAGATGGAGGGCGTTGCCGTGGCCGGATCTTCCTAATCCTGAACGCACGCATCAAACAAAGTTAAACTGTCAGCATCAATAAAGTGGCGTCCATGTCTCTGTCAGCTTGGAAACCACATTCCCCGGTCGCTACAACTTCAGAGCTACCATTCCTAATAACCATCCTAAGGCAAAATGAAATGAAGCTGCGCGACTGCCGACTGGCCAAAAAGGGCACAAGGTTTTGGTTCCAAAAGCGTGTGGCACACTAGGTCCGGTGCGTAACTGGAAAATGAGGATGTGCCGATTCCCGGGCGACGGACGGGCGTCTCGCGTAAACGGCCTCGATCGGCTAAGGTTATTTTGGTTTCTGGCATAAACAGGACCCCACCGGCCACCGCCGTTCCAGGCACGTCCAGTGTCAACCCCGCCATGCGCTCCAATGGAGCTAGCTCGCCAACCGCATCTAACAAAACAAAAAGAAAGGGGTATCATGCATGCATGATGCTAGCCACAGGGAAGCTGATGAAATCCGGCCGCTCGCTGCCTCTCTTGTTTTTCCTACCTAAAAGCTTCGTCAGGGCAGCTACCGGCTTTATCAGGCCAAACCAACGCAGCCCCCCATGGGACCAGAGAGCAACGGCTTCGGCCAAATGTAATCTAAAAAGTAATCAGGATAAAGTTTGTCACCGGGGAAAAGCAAGAGGAATTTGGTGTCTGATGACTGCCCCCAAGGCCCAAGCACCTACCTACTGGATAAATGCCCGTAGATGTTTGACCTCAATAGCAAGCGTATTTAATCATGTACTGATAGACTACGCGCCTACGCATTGGCAGAACCACTTGGGAACGTATGGTTGTATTTAATCTGAATTTCGGAGGAATAATCTCCGCAGATAACGGTATTTTTTTTTGTGGCTCGACCAGGAAATACAACTAAAACATAGTAACAGCTGTGCGTCTCAAAAGGTCATCAGCAAGAGCCAGAAATGAGGAATATATATGGATTTCTTTTTTCAAATTTTGATACCAGCAGTGAACAGATAATGCTCACATGAGGATTCTTTTTGAAACGAACATGTATGGTTCTTTTTTTTTCAAATTTAGATGAAATATCAAGCAATTATTGGAGTAGTGTCAGTTACCTATATCACTGACAGTGGGATCATCAAAATCACTAAATGCAAAACCGAAATAGAAAATCGTGTCACATCATAAGATGGCAAATTATGTATTCACGCACTGCTCACTTGGGTCATCTTCAATTTTCTGGTCGTGGTTGTCGTTCCACCATTGTTCCCAATCCTCACCATATGCATGAATGCTAACAACCACCTGCACCTTCATTCACAACCATCCACCTCCGGCGCCCCTTCCTCTCCAAACAAATGCTGCTTAGGGTTCAAATCGAGGTTAATGTTAGAGAAAATTCACTGCAACCCTAAGCATCGAGGTTCATGGTAGAGAAAATTAACTGTAACCCTAAGCGTGTGTTTGGCTTGGGGATATCATGGAATGAGATGGTTCTATATATATCCCAAATTTTTAGAATGGGATTATCACATCTCATGTTTGGTCGAGGAGATAGAGCCCTCCTAATTTCTTGTTTGGTAAATGGATTAGGACGGTGGATGGATGCTAAGGTCAGCACCGTTAATCGCCGTGAGTGGTGGGCCCCACGCGTCATCCACACATCAATATCTTCATCATCCTCATATGGATCCACACGCGGACAACGCTCATCTTGCTTGATTCGACTGCTACTGGGCCCGCCCCGACCTAGCTACGCTGTGCTGCCCTACCAGAGCCATCCCTGTCGCACCACCTCGCTAGAGCCGCCCCACCCTGGCCGCCCCATCCTACAAGAGCCATGCAATGTTACCCCGCACCCACGCCCATGTGTGCATCGTCTCGCAACGGAAACGAGTGGCAATGTGACGCGGACAAAGATGGATGCCTCTGCCCCTTCAATTTTTTGGGCTAGATCCATGCATCTCCCATTGCTCTAGAGATGGATCCAACACATCTGCCCCTGAATCAAACACAGGCTAAAATAGGATCATCACATCGCACTTGATGTCTCTAACCAAACACCTACTAACCATCTTTAACCTTGTGGCGTTCCACAGCGTCGACGTTAGGTGTGATTGCTTTATTTTTTTTCTTATTATTTCTTCTTTTGCCAAAGTTGCTTCTCCGTTAGCACACGGTGGTGCAGTTGCTTCTTTTTTTGTGTTGTTTTCTTTTCTGCCAAAACTGTTTCTCCGTTACCATACTGCTTTCTTTATTTTTTTTTCGAAAGGACAACAAAGTTTTACTGTAAATAAATTTTATTGACAAAAGAAAATAAAAGCAAGTGCTGTTCAGTTTTCATTGCTTCCTTTGTTTTGTTTTTCTTTCAAATTTCAAAAGCAGCGGATCTCTCCATCCCTATTGGTGGTGCTTCTTCTACTAGCGGTGTTTGCATTTTGTTTTCTTTATTATCTTTTTTTACGCAAAATCTGCTCCATTTTTTTGGCTAAAATTTAAACTAGTGCACGGACAGATTGGACTGGTGTACGCCGCCGGCTGAAACAAAATGTCAGCTTCAGCCAGGGGCAGATCCAAAGGGGGGGCTCCAGCCCCCTCTACAGCTGGTGCATCAATGAAAATATAGGGAGGGTGACGGAGAAGAAGAGGTGGAGGAAAGAAGAAAAATGAAGAAAGAGAGAGGAAGAAGAAGAGACCAACCCCTTTCAATCATATTCTGCATCCGCCACTGGCTTCAGCCCACTTACTTATTAGTACTCCGTACGTATAGCAGCTCCCTTTCTTTTATTTTTAATTAATTAAGTACATACATAGAGATTAAGAAGAACAGATGATTGATCTGAAAACAAACTGGTCCCTGATGATTAGGACGTGGTGCGGTGAAACCTGAAAAGGCTACTGATGCTGCACAGCTGCAGTGAACCGGAAACGCACGCACGCACGCGACAGCAGAAGCCCGGGCTTACATAAAGGGGAGCCGCTCCGGCGATTCTTCCCCCGACCGCTTCTTCGCAAACCTCCCCCTCCCCCTTCGTCTTCCTCCGTCCCCATCTCCCACAGTCCCACGGATCACCCTCTTCCTTCGTCTTCCTTCGCAGACCTGCATTGCTGGTGCGCCGCCGCGCGGCGAGGAGCTAGCCCGCGGGGCCGGCCGGCGCCATGCCTCCCCCCAAGGCCGATGAACTGGTTGTGCACGCCGTCAAGGAGCAGTTCGCCGGCCTCGACTTCTGCATCACCAGCCCCCCGCCATGGCGTACGTTACATACAGCTGCCTGTCACCATTTGGTTTTTATTTGCTTTGCTTTGATTGCCACCCGCCTCCACGCGCTGATAACGCCGGCCGGTGGGTCGATGGTCCGTGGGCTGTCTCTGAACCGCTTGTCGTTCCGTGCTGATCTGCTGCAGTCACGACGGTGCTCGTGGGCTTCCAGCACTACCTGGTGATGCTCGGCACCACCGTCCTCATCGCCACCATCATCGTCCCGCTCATGGGCGGCGGCCATGTATGTGAGCCTGACTGACTGACTGACTGACTTCCTTCTTCTCCATTCCCCTTTATTTCGTTTGCCCGGACCTGTGGACGGACGAGCACTGATCGATGGACGCATGCATGCAGTATGAGAAGGCGATCGTGATCCAGACCATCCTGTTCCTCTCCGGGATCAACACGCTGCTGCAGGTCCACTTCGGCACGCGGCTCCCCGCCGTGATGAGCGGCTCCTACACCTACATCTACCCGGCCGTCGCCATCATCCTCAGCCCGCGATACGCGCTCGTCATCGACCCTCTCGAGGTGCGCACGCACACGCACTACACGCTAAGGATCGATTCTGCTTCCTCTGTTCTTTCTTCAGTCACCGCAGCTGATCGATTCCATCGGTGCCGCCTGTTCAGAGGTTCGTGTTCACGATGAGGTCGCTCCAGGGCGCGCTCATCATCGCCGGCGTCTTCCAGGCCGTCGTCGGCTTCTTCGGCATATGGAGAGTCTTCATAAGGTTAAGTCTTTTCTTTTGGTAATGACACATCTTGCTCTTGTACTGAGTACTGAAGCTGTCGCTGTCATCTTGTGCCCTGGCCCGTGCGTTTCAGGTTCTTGAGCCCCCTCGCGGCGGTCCCCTTCGTCACGCTCTCGGGCCTGGGACTCTTCTACTTCGCGTTCCCCGGGGTGAGCTCGCGGCACGGCCGAGTAGTCTCGTCGTCTTCTTTGGCCGCTGCTGCAGCTTGCTAATCAGTCTAGTCTCTCCTGCAGGTCACCAAATGCATCGAAGTGGGTCTCCCCGCCCTCGTCCTCGTGGTGATCTTCGCAGAGGTAACATCAACCAACCCGGTGGCTGGCGGTGGAGGATGACCCTACCCTACCCTGCCGACCGTACGGCGCCATGGCTTCTGCAGCGACTGACATCCGTTTTCCGCCTTGCAGTACGCCGCCCACTACTTCGCTAAGGGGAGCATCGTGTTCGGCCGGTGCGCCGTGCTGGTGACCGTCATCATCGTGTGGATCTACGCCGAGATCCTGACGGCCGCCGGCGCCTACAACGAGAGGGGCCCCGTGACGCAGTTCACCTGCCGCACCGACCGCTCCGGGATCATCGAGGCCTCACCTTGGTATGCTAATTGTGAAGCACAATCAGTGCACCGATCTTTGATGTGCTCTGTCTGATTTCTGCTTCCGAACAGGGTGAGGTTTCCGTATCCGTTCCAGTGGGGATACCCGATTTTCTGCTTCCAGGATTGCTTCGCCATGATGGCTGCTTCTTTTGCATCACTTATTGAGGTACACACGCACTGTGTTCTTCTTTTATTTCGTCAGTAAGGATGCAAAATAGTCCCTGGTAAAGATTTTAGTGAACATTGGAAACGTTCCGAAAGGACGTGAAATTGTCTGAAGCTAATTCAGTAAACATTGGCAACATTCCAAAAGGACTCGAAATAGTTAAAGCAAATAGCATTAGCATCTTGAACAATACAATTGCTTGTTCTAAGGCCGATTAGTATGTCCCTAAGAGTACCCTATGCTGACTCTGATGACGAGGAACTTCCAATGCAGTCTACCGGCACCTTAATCGCAGTGTCAAGATACTCAGGCGCGACGTTCACCCCACCCTCTGTGTTCTCGCGTGGAGTTGGCTGGGAGGTAATCAAATAATCAAAATGTTCAGTTCTTCTAACTGTCCTTTACAAGGATTTTCACTGACTGGAAAGCAACTTCCAACAAATATCAGGGCATATCTATCATACTGGACGGGATGTGCGGTACACTGACAGGAACAGCTGCTTCAGTGTAATGCACTCTACTTTAATCAGTTGATAATCTCAGTTAGCAAGCTGAAAGCTTTGAAGTAACCTGCCTTTGTTGCTTTCAAAGTGAGAATGCAGGCCTGTTGGCAGTGACGCGAGTTGGAAGCCGGCGAGTTATAAAGATCTCAGCCTTGTTCATGATTTTCTTCTCATTGTTTAGTAGGCTCTCTCATTCTCTGAAACTTTTAGCACTATATCAGGAGTCTCCAGACTTTCATGTGTTTTTTTCTAGATAATGATGCAGCATTTCATGGTTAGTTATTGCACCTGACTGATACGAACTGCAAATCAACAGGCAAATTCGGGGCGGTTCTTGCATCCATTCCATTGCCGCTTTTCTCTGCACTGTATTGTGTCCTCTGGGCTTATGCAGGTAAGCCTTAACTGTCAGCATCCACGACAGTTTTAGACTTTTACCCATCATAGTATAGAATCTGACGTTTTTTCATACCGTGTTTTGTTGATCTAAACTTGCTTTCTGCCTGAAACAGCTGGTGCAGGCTTCTCCTTCCTTCAGTACTGCAACCTCAACTCCTTGAGAACAAAGTTCATACTCAGCATCTCGTTGTTCCTGGGACTGTCAATCCCACAGTACTTCCGGGTCTACGAGATGTTCTTTGGCTTCGGACCAGTTCACACCCATTCAGTCGCGGTATGCGAACTCGATGCCATAGACGAAACAAATTCCATTAAACTTCCACATTCTCACCTCTTTCTCCTACTTGCCATTGCAGTTCAATGTGATGGTCAATGTCATCTTCTCATCGCCGGCGACGGTGGCCGCCATACTGGCCTACCTTCTGGACTGCACCCACCTGTACTGGGAGGTTAGTGTGAAGAAGGACAGGGGTTGGTTCTGGTGGGAGAAGTTCAAGTCCTACAAGTATGATGCCAGGAGCGAGGAGTTCTACCGTCTTCCTTATGGCTTGAGCAGGTACTTCCCCTCGCTTTAGGATGCCGAGAGGAAGATGACAGACCAAGTTCTATGTAACTGGTGGAGCGTAGAAGCTGAACATTAGTTCAAAGGCAATAGAACCATATGTTATATTCCTATCAAGCAGTTGGGAGGGAGCTTGATGTTTTGATTTGCCTTATAAAAAGCATTTTGGATGATAAACTTTTGTAATTACTGGGAGAGTATGATGGTATCGCCATCAACCAGGGGGAGAATTCTGCAATAATTCAGTCTCCATTTTTGCTTCAGATTCGAAACAGAACACAAATGCCTTGACAGCAATTGATTGAAGAACATGGCTTCGATTATTTTCCCACATCATTCACCGTCTAATAAGATCTGCGGCAAAGCTTTTGCCGTCCTTTCGGGAAAAAAAAATTCCCACATCATCCATGCACTAGTCAAGGGTTCACTTAAGCAAAAGCATAGTCAAGTTACTACCCGAAATGGCAACCCAACTATTTGTCGCCGGTGCCAGCAGATGATCCAGCCGCCGCCGCCTTGGCCTTGGGCACCCACACACGCCCGTGGGGCTCTGCAGCCCCATTGCCGCGGCCGCGCCAGGGTTCAGCCGACCTCTTCCCAAATTGTGCCGGTTGCCGGCGCTGCCCTTCAACTAGGCCCTCGGGCTTCGTCTCCACGGTCGGTTTGCTGCTGCCATCGGCGGCCGAGGTGGGAGGGGCCTGGGCCGGAGCCGCATCCTTCCCCTCCGGAGAATCGCGGCCTGTCGCGGCGTCTGCGAGCCTGGGTGCTGCAGGTCTCGGTTTCCCCGTGTTGCCCGACTTGACGCCTCGCGGCGGCGACGGACCAGCCGTCTTCGCCGGAGCATCGCCCGGGCTCGTCTCTGCGCTCCGGCCACCCGCGCCCTTCCTCCCCTTGCAAGTCAAGTGGCCTGGGGATGATGCGACGGCCGCCTTCCCCGGATCGAGTGGGGCGGCCGAGGCCTTCCCCATCGCCTTGATTTCGCTCTTCTTCTCCGGCTTGCCACCGTTCGATGCTGCAGGAGCCGCCGCCTTGGCCAGATTACCTGGATCGCCTACAGTATGGCACGAGGAGGCCTTCTTCTTCCCCTTCCACGGCGACTTGCATCCGCCATGGGGATGGGGTGCATTGTCCGCGGCATCGTCCGGCCCCTTCTTGCCACGGTTACCTTCTACAATCCATTCCTTCTCCCGTGCCGCAGCTTCCCCGCACGTCGGCGTTGGCCACGGGGTCGTGGCTGGTGCCCCATACCCCACGGCCACCCACTGGTGGCCCTGCCCTTGTGCGCGCCCTCCTCGATGCCTCTCCTTGACCCCGCAGAAGGCCTCGCGCGAGACTGCGCGGCCCTTCGTCTCTGCCTTCAGTGCCGCCTCCCGCTTAACCGCGGCGTCCATGGCCGCCTCCTCCGCCTTTAGCGCCGCCGCCCGCTTGGCGGCGGCGGCCTCCTCCTCCCGCCGCCGCTTCTCCTCCTCCTCCTTAAGGCGAAGCTCCTGGAGCCGCTTGAGGCTGACGTAGTTGGGAGGGATGGGAGGCGGCTCCCGCCTCGGCTTGGCGCTCGGCGCCGCCTCCATCGCTTCTCCCCTCTCGGCGATGGACCTTGTGCAGGAACGTGACCCGGAAAAAAGAGAGATTGACGGAATCGCTTTATTAGCTTCTTCTTTCGCGGGTAGTGGCCCACCATCCATAGATTTTCCGAGCCTCTTCTCGGTTCTGGCTCTGTCTAGCCTACTGTTTTCTGCAGCTTTCGTGTAGAAGCTGTCAGGTAGGGCGTACTTCCCTCCGGCTGTGTTTATTTGTCAGCAACTTTTTACTATAGCAAATTTAATCATCTATTTTTTCTTCTAAAAAAATCTTAGATATTTCAATGTATATAACACTAATGAAGTATGTTCAATAAAAAATCATATATGTGAAAGCTTGATGTATCTAAAAATTTTTTGCAGAAAAAAATATATGGTCAAAATTGCTACGGTAAAAATTCGGTGACAAGTAAACGAAAACGAAAACAGTACTGTTATTTGTGGGTCGATTAATTTTAAATTTAACTAGATTTCAATACAATAATAATATCAATATTTATAGGATACGGCTATCGTACGCTCGGCCGCTCCACACACGTGTTCCTACTCAACATGACAGGTTCATCTTCTTCCTCATCGCCCCGCCGTCTGCGGCGCCACCTTCTTCCCCTCCTCCCCGTCGCTGGCGCCATGGCCATGGCGCCCCCGCTCCGGCTTGGCTCAGCCGTCTTCACCGCCACCAGGGCCCCAAAACCGCCCGCTGGCCTCCCCATCGTCTGGCCAGTCTTTCTCCCCTAAACCCCTTCTCTTCTACGGCCGCCGGAGCTTGAGAAGAATGGGGTGGCGCGGGCGCGGAGGAGGAGGAGGACGTACCTCGCCAAAGCTGAATTCGCCACCACCGTTGGAACCCTAACGGCGGGGGAGGAGATGGGGCGATGGCGCGGGCACGGATAGGAGGTCGCCGCCGGGGAGAGAGAGCGCGCAGGCGCCAGGCGTGCGATGGGCGAATAAGGAGAGAAGGAAGACGACTGAGAGAGAGAGAAGGGTGGGACGCGGGTGTGCGGACTGATGGGTTAACCCGGCCTTTCGTAATAAAGTCTTTACCATATTTATACGTGGGTTTCCTTCAAAAAAAATATTTATATGTGGGTGTCAATTCCTCCACTTTTTTTAATTCCTACACTTTTTTCTATTACCGTGTGTTCTTCGTTTGCTCTGTTTTACATTTCTTCGTTGGAAATAAGCATTGCTCACCTAAACGATCATTTAGTCTGTTTAGATATCGTTTGAACGCTACACGGTGGTACGCTGTATCTATTCAGCCTGTTTATTTGGCTGTGGCTTGTCGTAAACGATCGTAAATTTCCAGCCGAAACAGTATTTTTCTCTCACACAAACCAGCCAGCAGTACTTCTTCACGAACCAGCAATGATACGAACCAGTCAACCGAACATGCTGTTAATCATTTGTTTATCCTGTTTAAAGGGTCAGTTTGTGTTTTTTTACAAGAACTCAAATATATTAAGCATTGAAACCAAAGTACAAGCATCTGGGAATTCTATCCCAAGAACTAACTTGTAGCTCCAAGGCTACGGCAATAGAACCAGCAAGGTGGCTTTACAAAGAGCTTGATAACACCGGTACACAAAAGGATTCTTTAGAATAAAACTGCACTTCCGCTGATGCAAACACTGGTGATGCCTCCATTGGGACGCTGGGCCTCTTGAGAGAAATAGCCACAATAAAGACATTGCATATCCTCGTTCTCACACTTCGATAGTACAGTCGACACTCTCCTCGATTGTCTGATCGGTCTGTGTCTTCGAGGATTTGATATCTTGAGTCGTAAATTTAGAAGGAGCTTCACTGGACTCAAGAACATAACGTCACGACCGCCAACGTTAAATCTGAGGACCAGCAGCGTTGAAGAGGGTGTGTGTAAATTTAGGACATGTCTATACCTAAACTTTGAAAAGTTTAAAAATGTCATGTTCCAAGCCAAATAGCTTAGATCCTATTTAGATTGATTAGCTGCTAAAAGATAGCTAGCTAATAGTTCATAGCTAATATTAGCTAGCTAACTATTATTTGTTTTGCCTAACTAATGAGATAACTGTTAATTATTACCCAATTAACAATTAGCTAGACTATTAGCTGGCCTGCTTGATAAAAAAAACTAATTATTAGCAACTAATTATTAGCTCTATGGATCATCCAAATATGTCTTTAGTCTATAAAGTACTCACTTCATTCCAAATTATAAGATGTTTTGGTCTTTCTAGACATGTAGTTTTGATATATACTCAGATATATACTATGTCTAAATACATAGTAAAAACAATGTATTTACAAAACAAAACATCATATATTTAAAATAGGGGGAGTAGATGCACTTGTCGTGTTCGTGTATATGCTTGTGTCGTAGAGCGTGTGTATATATGGTAAAATTGTAGTCAAAAGTCACTGGTTTTTCAACTTTTGGAGTGCATTTGCACCCTACAAACGCTATACCTCACCCCTAGATAAGTGACCGCCTGCTTACCGCGGTTTTTTTTTTACCCATTTAGTCTTTCTAGGTTAGTGTGTGCTTTTAACCGTTCCCATGGATGCTTCAGTGAGTGAACTAGGTTTTTATTTGAGAGCAAACTAGGTTTTTATTTGAGAGCGGACTATGCTTTTAGTGGTATTACTTCTTGAGCTTCTACTCTTTAGTTAAGAGCGTGTGCGGCTCATGTCGATGTCCCTTTCCGACCAACCATTGTTTTTTTTTTCTTTTTCTCTTTCCTTGAGTTTGGGTTTCGGTGCGTATCGATGTCCCAATCCAAATGTCCGAAGTTGTATATGTTTATTTTGAGTCTGGGCTTCATCTACTTTTTAATATAATCGACAACTCTCTCCTATCTGATTCGTTTTTTTTTAAAGAGAGATTTGGAAAAAGACAGAATAGGAAGACAAGATACAGGTAGAGAAGGGGAAGTTTGCAAAGTTAGATAAGCTTGGAATGAGCATAGGAACATGTATTGAGATGATTCCCATGGTTTAAGCATTGCCACACTTGTGTAAAACATTTTTCACTTGTGTACTTGTCGTAACTTGTAAACGATATCACTTGTGTAAAACATTTTTCAGAAACGAGATTTTTCATTTCTGTTTTCTTCCAGTCATCTCGTGTACCATGGTTTAAGCATTGCCACACTTTGTTCATACAGCATTTGCACGCACATAAGTCAAGCACCAACAGCAATTAAATCCATATAGATACTAAGTCGTACAATAAAAAAACAATAGTTTTATCATCAATCTGTCGTCCATGCAATATAGCAAAAGTTTTTTTGCTCAAGGTTATTCTCAAACTGCACTACAGATCCATCAATGAAGTATCCCACATCGCTAAACGCTTAGCTCAAAACGGAGCAACCACACACAAATGCTACCGGTAAACGGCCAATGTCCTGATGCCCTCACTGGCCCCTGCATAGAGCAAATCATTTCCCAATGAATAAAGAGAACGGTTCATGCAAACAACGAAGGTACACACCAACCGCCTATACCGTATTAGTTTGCTGATGAAGCAAAAATAGTAAATAAAAGTTAAACAGCAACATAGTTCCAACTGATTGGTGTTGTATTGGCATATCACCAACAGTGACTATTTGCACGACATTCTCAGACACCTAAATGATGGATCAGAATGTGGCAACGTGGTCATAACTAATAATAACCATGATAACTAATCAAATATGAGATCACAGCTATGATCACAACCCACACAAGTCAGAGCTAAGATAAAATGCTATTGTATCACACTATATATAAATACTACTGTATAATGCAACAATTCTTCTGCGCAATGAATGTTCACTTGTAAATTAGTAACCTATTTTCATGATTATAAAATAAACAAAAGGGGCAACTCTGGGATGCTATTCTACATTTCAGTGTGCGCCTTTTTATTAGTTCTTGGATTTGTAAGCTATTTGCAACTGGTCAATTCATCAAGAACATTCTAGCAGGTTAGACTAAAAAATAGTGGGCTACTGGCTGCCTATCAGAACTCAGATAGTATATGGGCAATGCAACTTGCAAGGTAGTATGAGCTGTGTACAGGAATATATGCTGAAAATACATGACATCAGGAAATGCAATATTTTACATAAATGTATTGAGGCACCAAGAAAGTTCATTGGCATATGCATCTACATTCACTACTCAACAACAACAAAGCCTTTAAGTCCCAAACAAGTTGGGGTAGGCTACATTCACTACTCACTAGACAAATTCAGTGAGAAAAAGGTAGAGAAGTCTTTAGAATTAATATAACACTTCAGATGAAATATAACACTTCCAATGGGATAACTCTATTACTATCTGAAAAGGGGACAACTCTCTTAATCAATGTGACATGTATGGAGCTAATTTCGGATCAAGTAATTTGTAACTTATGAATTACTTTAATATTCATAAGGAGCTAAACCAACCAGTTAGACTCTTATGTTCAGTAGAGTCACAAAAAATATTGAATTCATTATTGGATCATACACTCGGGTCATAGGTTAGCTATTTTCTCCACTTCTGATTGTGAACACATGAAATTTATAAATCTCTGATCTGAGGGCAGCGTGTGCAGTCACTCTACTATTTATAAAAAATTCACCTTATTAGGCATTTTTTAACAGACAAGAAAGAGATTACCCAGAACTTTGCTAATGGAGCTCAAATTCTAGCGATTATATAACCTAATAAAAAGGGATTAAAAGAATCAAGCCTAAATCAGCTAGATATAATACCAAAGGTTTATAAAAAGGATGGAGTGCCAAATTTGCAACAAATATGATAAAGATGCAATATCAAATTAGTGATACAAACCTGTGCAACCTAATAAGTTGGATCACCACATGCCATGAAAATATCTACCAGAAGGCTCCTAAATTTGTAGCATGTTCAACATCCTGGTACTATGCCTAAGTGAGCTAAGGATGAGTTGGGTGCAAATGAAAGTATTCCATCTGAACTATGGATTCTCAGCTCACACAAGCCTTCCAATCCAGCCCCCTGGGCCAGGGTGAAACTGCGCTCAGAAGTCAAAATTCTCCTCAGCGCAACTCAATCCGCAAACCCACTCAATTCCACTAAGCGTGGTAAATAGAACTTCACCAGGCATTTCGTCGAGCACTTGGCGATCACAATAGGACACATTCCAATTCGTCACCGCAACCCACTAATGTCTGATCAACAAATCAACCGGCAAGAGACGGCAAGCACAAGCACACAGAACTACAGAAGCGTTGCGCTAACAGGTACAGGTATTGGTGGAGATGGGAGGGTGGCCCTGACCTGATCTTCTTGATGAGGATCTCGCGGAGCTTCTTGCCGAGCTCCTGGGACCGGACGCGCTGCATAAGCGCCTTACGCGCGAGCACGCGCTTCTCCGAGTCCTTGACGTGGTGGTGGGTGCGCGCCCGGATGAGGCGCTCCATGCCGCTGGACCGCATCTTGCGCTCCATGACCGACAGCGCCCGCTCCAGGTTCCCGTCCCTCACCTGCACCACGATGCCCCGGGCTTGCTGCACCTGCCCGCGGTGCCCTGCCTCCATCACCGACGGCCGCGCAGCCGCAGCCGCGGCCGCGAGCCCACGCGCCGCCCGTGCCACCGCCTGCATCGTTCTCTTTCGTCTCCTCCCGCCGCCGCCGCCGCACACACTCACTGTAGCCGCCGCCGCACACACTCGATGGAGCGTCGGATTCGGGATGTATACTTTCGTGACCGTTCGTTTTTCTTTCTGCAGTTAGACCCCTGTGGTCTTTTAAATTTCCTATAGAGTTCGTAGGTCAAAGTGGCAAACCCCGCAAAATAGTTTCCTCTTCCCATTGCAACTCCAGTCGTAATTTGGGGCTCTGAGTGCCAGTGGCGACGACGGGCGATTGCGATTTGCGAGCCGACGACGGGCGATTGCGATTTGCGAGCCGCCGCCCTCGCGAATTCGGCCGCGGCGACTGCCGACTGACGCGGTACACTTTCTCTCCCGCTCTATCTCTCTCCCCTGCGTTAGGTTTCACCGTTTCACGCAGCGGCAGGCGATTTCCGCCGATGCCCCCGGCGAGGGTTTGTCCCAGTGGAAAGAAGCACCGCTCGCATGGAAAAATGTCGTTCTAGTACGACCTCGATGTTCAGTATACTGCTGACCGACTTGGCTATGCTCCGTTCGTTTTGGATCTTAACCTGCACCTGCTGTTACTTGTTTTTTTAATAATAAAATGCCCTTTGTGTGTAAGCTCTTTAGTGTAAAACGAAACCCCCAATCTGTCAAAGTTCCTTTTGCAGCTTCGGTTAGTAAAGTTCAACTGCCTACCTGTATGTATAGAATAATTGAAATAGAGAAGAAAATTGTTTTGAAATGATGAGTCAAATACTGATGCCACGTGGGTTTGTGTGAATCAACTGATAAAATTGTTACCGAAATAGAGAAGAAAACTGTGATGAAATGATGAGTCAAATACTGATGCCACGTGAGTTTGTGTGAATCAACTGATAAAATTGTTATGGACCCAACCGTGTTGTGCCACCCTTTTCGATTTATGGTTGAATGTGAAAAGCTTGTCGCTAGCAGTTATTACCTTTTCTTGTGGGGAATAGCTCTCACCTATTTTCCTGTAATCTTTCAGGGAAACAGTTTCTGTTCCACTCTGCAACCGATTCAATTCGTGGATTTTGCGTACGCAAATACAGTGAAATATGTCTTAGCCTCGGTTAAGTTTAAGTACTTATATTTTGTATAGGATCTGTATACTGTCAGAAGTCTACATCTTCGAAAAACAGTTTTAAGTACAAGTTTGTTATTATACCAAGCAAAAATGTTAGATGTTATGTGCTAATATGTGTTGGTCCTTAGTTGTTTGTGCATCTGATACTTGTCCATCCATTTTCTCTGTTTGAAATAAACAGAAGGTGGTGCATGCCATATATATATGATTATTATGCTTGCACTATTGTAAACTATGTGATTATACAGTACAATGTAAACTACTTGATGTCACACTATGTGTCGGTTTATCTTTAATGTAGCAATTAGCAATTCAGTGTCCATGTGGAACTGTTTATGCAATGGAAGAAAAGAAAGGTAGCATTCAAAGAAAAGATGCCCAGCTGATACAATCTTCCTAAAGTAAACTTGTCATTTCCTGCTTGTGGTTTTGTAAGTGAGATCTGCAAGTCTCATATGACAAGATAGCCATATCCACTGTTACCAACCACATTGAGTGGATCACGTGCTGCTTCTATTAAGTTTTTTTTCTAATAACAAAAAAGGACTTGTTTGTTTCATTGAGATCTTTTGGGGTGCTTTGGTTTCTAGTTCATCCTGGAATCACATCAATCCTTGAACAACCACTCATAGTGGCTTTGTTATATGTCCTATCCTCCTAGGTTAACTTGAGGCTTTGTTCTATCAGTTTTGTTGTCAGAAGTATGGATCTACCCTAAGTTTAAACTTTAGTATGTTGATAGACAATGAAAAGCCACCCCTCTTCCTTTTTCTCTTGCGGAAAGAGTTGAATAGGGGGTGGTGACTGGCAGAAGTATGATTATTCAACTTGAACAAGCATATAAGAAAACATTGTTTACTTATTAATTGTGTTTAAATGATTTAGTCTCGTTCTTTGTGACTGCAATTTCCAGCACTTCTGGCGACCACCAAACTGTTTTTATTGTGGAAGAGAAGAAATGTGCCATTCAGAATTTTTAAGATGCCTACACAGATCAATCTTCCTGAACTAAATTTGTTCTTACATCCTAAGACTGTACTAAGGTTTACATGACAAACAAGCACTCTGCTGTCAGTAACCACATAGAATGGATTTGGCTTTCCATCCTAAGATGCCTTTTGAGTCCATAGTTCCATCAATTTTGATGTCTAGTGTTTTTTCACCTAAGTTATTAGTTCATCAGAGGCTCAGTCTTTGAAGTTTTCAGATAGTTTATGATAAGGCCTGATTGGTTGATTGAGAGTTATAGGATGATAAAGCCAAATGTGGATCATCTATTCTTTTGTAGACTCTTGAATGGCATTTGGAAGATAGGGCAATCATATTATTGCTCTGTGCATTACTGTATATGTATCTTGTAGTATCAGTGTAACTACATGGTAGAGATAGCAAGGCAGCAACTTCAAAACAAATTAAGTGCATCATTGAAGTTCTCTGTTCTAAATCCGATGTATGATGTATACTATTACTATCACATGCTTTCTGTAGAGTTGTGTGTAACACTAACAACTGAGTATTGGTCCCCTCATGCTATATCACTATACTTCCTCTGTCCCTAAATGTGTGTCGCCACGGTTTGCGTGCCGATAAGTTTGACTCGATTTATAGAAAATGCGTGCAGCATTTGTGTCTCCAAATAAATTTGTTAAAAAACTAGATTCAAATATCTATCTAATGATACTAATTATGTACCATAAATATTAATATTTTTTAATATATATTTAGTCAAAGTTGTTTCTTGGGAAGCGAAAACGACAAACATTTAGGGACGGAGGGAGTATGATATATTTGCATGCAATCCTGGATTTATAGTTCACAAGATACAATTCTTTGTTATTTGTTTTTTTATCCTTGTCCATCTTGAAGTTTTTGAACAGATGTCAGTGCTATTGGTTAATTATCTTGTCTTATTTCTGGGCTTGTTCAGGTCAGTTTGATTAGGCAATATGGTTATCCCTCCACCAGCTAGAGCACCTGCAATCACCAAGTTCCTGAAGCCCTATATTTTGAAGATGCATTTCACAAACAATTTTGTGAGTGCTCAGGTCATCCACACCCCGACGGCCAGAGTCACATGCTCTGCAAGCTCTCAGGAGAAACTGCTGAGGCCAAGCATGGAGTCAACACGGGATGTTGCTGCGGCTGCAAAGATTGGGAAGTTGCTTGGGGAGCGATTGCTGTTCAAGGGTATCCCTGCGGTATCTGTCTCCATGTCAAGAGATCAGAAGTACCATGGCAAGGTCAAGGCCGTGATAGATTCTCTTAGAGATGCAGGTGTGAAATTGCTATGAGGAAAACTGACTGTTATGGCAGAAGGAAGCTCGGGGCTCAAATTTACCTCAAAAGCTGCTTGGCGGTCCATTAGTTTCCTGACTGAATTTTCTCACGAGTGCTGCTGAACAATATCTTGAACCATGTAACAGGACACTTCGCCCAGAACAGAGCTCGCTTGTGGACAAATGCTGATTGTCTGTGTCTATCTTCCATGAGTTATAGAGTATGAACATAATCCTTTTAGATGAATTGAATGCCCGTACTTTCCTATAAAATGAAACTGAGTGGTGAGAACTGTTACAGTGCTCCTGACAACTCAAAAGGTTACAGTGCTCAAGCCTTCTACTTTGAGCCTCAAGACACAAATTTTGACAAAGTATAGCAGATAGCGTCTGTGTATTACTACTTTACTAACGTGTGACTGAAGTACTGGCAATCAATATGCTGAAATACGACGCTCAGGGCATGTTCGGCTAGTGTTAGAGCCGGTTGATGAGCCGGTCTTGACTGATTTTTTGTGAGAGAAAAATATTGTAGATTTTAGCTGATAAGCCGGCTGATAAACTCAAGGGAACAGCCTAACCCACAAGACTCATCTAGGTCCAGCTATCCGTCCATACCCCCTTTAATAGTACGGCCAAAGAAAAAATAAAGTCATAAACTACTCTAAGTGTCTCTTCAACATCAAACGACACTTAGAATTAGTCCATCCTTAACCTTGTCGTCCATCCTTTGAAAATCGAAACGATTTCCATCGTAGGGGCATGACAACCATGATTGTCAATCAATTATCATTACCATGACCTAACTTAATTGCATCTGCAAAACACACGTTAGTCACAGTAATCCCGTATTGTCATTAATCACTGAAACCCAACCAGGGGCCTAGATGCTTTCAATCTCCCCATTTTTGGTGATTGATGACAATACAACCTCGAGTATGTAAAAGAGATGAGGTTTTCAACATGCTTGGTTCATATAAGCTTTTGACAATAAGAACAAAAGAGTTAGGCAAGCTTATATGACCCAAGCCAACATGATGTACTCAATAGATATGAAATAAGCATGAGTACAAGAAATAAAGCTCATTTGCATCGGAGTAAAACGCGGAAGCAAAACAAATGAGCATAACCAAGTGACATGACATATATAAATATCAAAGTAGAGAGCACGCATGTCACATATCACATTAATATCACTATCACATAAATATTACGATCACATTAATATCACGCGTACGTAGTTCAATGCATGAAGGTAAACATGAATGCATAATAAAATATCACACATAAAAAGCCAAATGTAATAGATAAGCTCCCCCTAGATATATCGCTTCCCCTATGTCTATCATACTCGATCCCTCTCCCCCTTTGGCATCAAACACCAAAATCTAAGGGTCGGTCGACGGGGCTGCAGCGGATGAGTCGGACGCTGAGGTGCGATGAGCGATCTGGAACTGTGCAGCAACATCATCTGATCCTGAGCTCTGAGTTGTATGACCCTCTATCGCTGGAAGTGACGCTAAAGCGGTCTAGGTCGGATCTGGTACTGGTGCAGCATGTGACTCTACAGGTATCACTAAAGCAGGCGGCTCTGATGATGCAACTGACGATGGGAGCATCTCTGTAGTCCCAGTAATAGGAGCAACTATGGAAGGACTAGGGACATGTAGATCTAGCGGTGTCGGCTGCCCTGTCAACTCACTGAACGTAGCACCAAGGCTTCTAGAGACTGGGGTGTCTGGCACAAGCATCGATGAACTCTAAGCCGGTGTGAAGCCCGTATGTAGCGGTGTGAACTACGGACCCTGGGCTATCACTGGCGAAGCAAACCACTAGGACACCTGCTCGATAGGTGAAGCAAACTGAGTAGCTGTCTGTCCCTAACTCTGAAGCCCACTGGGCTATACAACTAGAGTCTGTGAAGTGGTAACAGACTAGCCGAGCTGAGGTGTAAGCTGTGGCGGTGGAGCCCCAATGGCAGTAACGACATGTTGCATGAATCTAAATAACTGCTACTGCATGAGGAGCTGTTGTTGCTGCTGGATAGCCTGCTGTTGTCGCTGGAACTCATCCTATCTAGCCTGAACCTACGCTAGAGTAGATGCTGTCTCCTGGGTCTAGCGAGCCTGATCTTGCCTCATCCGCTCAAGTATAGCAAGAAGAGCAGGGTCTGTCTGCGGTGCAGGTGGAGCTGAGCTGGAACCACTGGCCTCACCATCATGTCGTCGAGGAGGCATCCAAGGGTTATCTTGATAGCCATCATCTGTACTGTCACTAGGGTCGCTCTAGATCATACCCTCCTGCTGAGCATCTAGCTGCTCCTCTGTCGCTGTAATGCCCCGGATAGTCTCATCCTGCTGGCTACAGACTCTGGCACCTCTGAGCGACAGCTCAGCTAGCTAGGTGTCCTCACTACACTATGGTGGAGCATCTGTGTCATATTGTATGCTGGAAACTCTATAGTAGCACCAGAATACTCTACCAACATCTTAGGAGGCCTCACTGTGACTGCACTATGAATCAGAAAGGTGATCCAGTGAGCATACGACAGCTGCCTGTGACCTCTGAATCCCTCTGCAAGTGTATCCTCCATCTCAGAAAGGATGACATCCCAAACATCAAAGATTATTTACTGCATCAGAGCGTTCAGTAGCCACAACTGAATGTGAGTCAATCCCTCATGATATCCCATCCTAGGTAGCAGGGTCCTCCTCATGATAGCATCTAGCAGTCTCACTATAGGAGTAAGATCCCTAGGTGTCCTGCTCGACCCATCGCCAAATGGCTCTATGAAGTAAGGTCAGATAAGATCCGTGGGAGGCACAAGACCGCCATGAGGGTGTCTAGGAGGCTCTGTGTGTCCATAGCAAACCTCATGAATGCAGATGGGTGACTCCTGTAATCTAAGGATCTCTCTGACCCTAAAGCTCATCAGCCTATAATCGTGGCCTCTGAATACAAAGTGAATAAATCTGTGGCCTGGGTCAATCCAAAGTGTGGCATAGAACTCATGGACCCATGATGGAACATATCTGCCTATCCGCCCATGTAGGTCTGTCAACCCTGGTAGGTAAGAAAGGTGAGGACGGATCTGCTCTCCTGCTGCTACAACAATGGCCTCAATAGAGCATACTCTCTATGATCTGAATACACCCCCACTGTTAAGATATGTATTATAGAAATCCTCCTATAGGGGTATATAGAAACCCTCTGAAGCACGCTCGTCCATCCTCGGTAGGAACCAGTCCTCGAACTGTACAGACCTGAGCTAATGCACCTGCTTGGCTGTAGCGGCCCTCAAATCCAGATGAGTCACTGGAGGCAGACCCTGTGGTCAAGGAGGCGGATGAGAACCCCTCCACTATATCTCAGGCCTTAGTGTCACCTGAGTACGGGTACAACTAGAGCGGTGAAGCTATGGCTGAGATGCCTGCTCTGTCTCCTCGGTCTGCTCTGCCTCCTATGTCTGCTATGTCTATTGCTGTGGCTCTCCCTGAGGCTGAGTCTCCTCCAAAGCAACACGTCATCCCTTAAGCATGATAGTCCTAGCTGGACTACCATGACGACGCTCAACCTGCTCAATGGCTGCCCTCTGTGCTGGTGAAAGCTGATTTGCAATCTGAACTCCACTCCGAGCACCTCCTCTCTCTGCACGCTCTACGGCGGCTGGCACTGCTGCTGCTCTCGCTGTATCAGCATCTACATACTTCCGCTTCTTCGACGTGATCTTCTTCGTCTCCTTGCCTTTCACATCAGTAGGCAAGCGAGGTGAAGGCCTCGGATCCTCATTAGCTGGACCATCTTCGGTGTTCTTGACACGTGCCATTGCTGGATCTGAAAAGAGCAACTGCCACTAACAAGAAACAACTGCCAACTGTCACTTCCGAGGCTTGGTCTAGATCCGTACTTGCGAGCTTGGTCCTGAGTTAACTAACAACTGCCAAAGTGACCTCAACAACACCGACTCGTTGCACGATGGAATAGAATGGATATATGAATAATTTCAATAGACATCTAGAGATATGAAACCCTAAGAAGCAAGCATTGGATACGAAATTAGAATCGAGGGCTTGCAACCCGATGAATCAGCGACCGAAGAGAAGAGGAACGGATCACGGGCACCACCGAATCGGCAATTAGGGTTAGAGTTACGGCACTGCGGCGCTGGTCAACGGCACTGTTGGGGAACGGTGAGATCGAGGCGGCTCTAGTGGGGGTAATGGCATGGCACGGTGGCGCTAGGGCACGGGCGCGCGGTTGCTGACGTGGTAGCAGCGCTGGAGCAGGGCACGACGGCATGGGAGAGGGCACGACGACTGCGGTGGTGGCGCGGCATGGGGAGGCGCAGTAATGCGGCACGGGTGTGTGGAGCAAAGGCGCAGGCTTGGACTACGCGGGCGCGATGGTGAAACATGGTGGCGCTGGAGGCAGCGGCTCGAGAACAGGCACGCGGGAGCAAGGCGACGATGTTGGCTCAAGTGGATGCGGATTAGGTCACGGCATGGCTTGATTTATTATGGCCCCCAACGTGATAGAAAAGGAAATAGAGAAGAATCTAGATCCCGCACGATTACTATTGACCAGACGCTCCGGTGGCAACGACCGGACGCTGCCACCTAGAGTCCGGTCGACTCCAGAGAGGTCCAAATCCTCTCGAGTCACGACCGGACACGTCCGATCACCACTGACCGGACACAGCCAGAGTCCGGTCGATCCTTAGATCTTCTTCTTCGCTTGATCGAACGTAGGGACACCATCTAACTGGACGCAGGGAAAGAACTGTTCCAGCATCCGGTCACTCCTTCGCAGCAACGGTTCACCTCCTGTGAACTGACCGGACGCCGGACATCAGAGTTCGATACAGCGTCCGGTCACTCTTTTCAACAAATCTTCAAAGTCCCTTCACGCTGTCCGTTCTCAATCAAGTTCCAACTTCAATAAAACCCAAATAAACACCAATTGGGACTGATATGAGTGATGTAGCATCTCGCCTTTCCGAGGCCGAGCCCGCTTACATCTGGCAGCTTCTCTAGGATATAGATTGCCCTCACAGACCAACACAGGTCTTTTCTGCGTACTTTGTCCTCACTCGTGCGCACCTAGGAAGGACTTCCCAGTCGGTCACCCATCACTCCAGGCCAAGCACGCTTAACCTCAGAGTTATTTGCAGATGGGCTTCCGGAAAAGAAGTTGCAACTTATTGGTATGAGTATCCTATTAATCATGTTAAGCCCTGGGCCGGGATGTTACATCCTCACCCCCTTAAGAGATCGGTGTCCTCGTCGATCAATCCCAAGCCAGGAGCGTCCTCTCTTGGCCACGTCCGTGTGTCTAGAGCCAGCGCATGTGCCATGCTGTGTGACCACACGGATCCACACCAGTCATGCGCACCATGCCTGCACAACTGCGACACACACGTCCGTGAAACCGCGAGAGTCGGCTTTGATACCATTCTGTAGCGTCCCGCCTCTCCGAGGCCGGGCCCGCTTACATCTAGCAGCTTCTCTAGGATATAGACTGCCCTCACAGACCAACATAGGTCTTTTCTGCGCACTTTGTCCTCACTCGTGCGCACCCAGGAAGGACTTCCCGATCGGTCACCCATCGCTCCAAGCCAAGCACGCTTAACCTCAGAGTTATTTGCAGACGGGCTTCCGAAAAAGAAGTTGCAACTTATTGGTATGAGTATCATATTAATCATTAATCATGTTAAGCCCTGGGCCGGGATGTTACATCATCTATACTTTAGGAATTACAAAATTCACAAACAGCATTCAAAATCTGCATAAATGAGCTATCCTAAAAAAACAAGTAGTCATTGACGAGTGGGACCCGGCTATCAGCCGGACCCACCGGTTAGCGACAGCGAAGCAGGGGACACGGCTGCGACGGTGCGGAAGACGGCGTAGCTCACCGGCGATGGCTCTACGGGCGACACGGAGGGTACCTCCATGCTCGCCATGACCTACCGCGTCCAATGACCTACTAACCCTAAGCTCTAGCGGACTCTAGGTACCCCGGCCTCGGAGCGCGGCGGCTCGGCCATGGCACACGGTGGGGCTCCGGCGAAGTCCGGCCATGTAGGGCGCGGCCAAGCACGGTATGAGCTTCTAGGACTCGCGGGGAAGCTAAGGGGAGGAAGAAAAGAGGATGAGAGGGCTCCAGTGGCAGTCGACCACGACGAGCATAACTCCGGCGAGGTTGCGTTCATGGCGGTGGCGGCGGATTAGCCAAATGCGACCAGTACCTTAGGTTCTCCGGCACAACAGCAAGGTGTATGAGCTAGAGGAAGCTACGGCGGAGCTGTTGGCAGGACCTGGCTGGCTGCGGTGCCACAGCGAGCAGGCGCGAGCATGGCGGAGCAAAGGCGGAGCTGCTGCGGTGCTTCGGGCGAGCAGAGGAAGCAACGGAGGAGGCAGAGCGCGTGCAGGCGAGTGGAGAGGCAGCAGGGCGTCGTCCATTTCAAGCTGGCCAGCGCGCGGCGCGGTCAGGCCAAGTCAAGCGCGTGGTGGCCACGCGGCGGCAACCTCCTGGCCACGGTCGGCCATGAACGGTCTGGTCAGAATGGCCATCAGGCCTGATGAAGCCGACTGACAGCGCCATTAGGAGCCGATGGATTTCTGAATCCTTTGATCATGAAATTGGTTGGAGAGTATCCTAGTACCCTAAGGATGCTAGGAAAAATATGAAATCTGTTGCTTGACACTTTTCACTAAGGTTTTCTAATTATGCCATTTTAAGCCATTCTGTCTTACCATTTTTGTGTAGGTTGTTATACTTACTCAAATGGTGTGAAATTTTTATGGTAGTCTACTTAGGGAATGCAGTGTCTACTGTAATTTTTGTAGATTTAATGGGGTAGTTTTCATATATGTTTACTATTTCCTCTAATTAATTAAATAAATTAAGAAAGGTATTAGAGGAAATGTTTTGGTGATGAACACCCTACTTTCTAGTGTCCTTGTGATATGTGTGACATGTGAGTAGATTTAGTTTTGTCCAATTATATGTTTACATCTTAAGTTATTAATTATTCATTTGCATTATGTCCCTCTGGACAGATCTGGGGACTTTCGAAAGTTCCCCATGATATTTTGGTTTTCTATGAATAAGATGAATACAAGAGTTGTAGATAATTTATGTATCTAGCTCCTGTCAAAGTTTGAGGGTATTTGGCCTAGTAGTTTAGAAACTACAGCTGTTTAAAGTTAGGTTCCAGTTTTACCTACTCTCTGCCTTGTAAGGACAGAGTTCTGTTGATTTATGAATTCGACTTGGTAAAGTGTTGAATCATGCTTGGAGGTCTGAAAATGAATTGTATACAATTTCATAAGCTTTCCAGATTGTCTTGTTGCATGTCAATTGGATTTGTAAATCTCTAGTTATGGCTAGTTTACTGTACCGCTACATAGTCTTCATTTTGCTGATATACAAATGCTTGAGTGTATGCTCGATGCAATGTTTCCGTTGATTGTTAGGGGTTAGCCTAACTTGAGAATATGCTTAGGTGCAGGTGCTAGGTCATTAACTGAAGATGAGTAATTATACATTAGGTTGTATAAACTTGGTAAGTAAAGTGATTTGAATAGGGCTTAAGTTGGAATATGCAAACTACAACGAACATGTGCATTCCCCGAGCATCTCTGACATTCGTTCATATGCATCCATGATATTTATCTTGCGCATTCATGCAATAGGTGTGCCGGAGGGAGTGACGTTGCTGGAGTTCGAGGGAGCCAACCAGGAAGAGGAACCCGAGGTGCAGGAAACCGACAAAGCAGTCGCCGCGGAGGAATTGCCCGAGTGCCCTGACCACCAGCCTTCCTCGTTCCTGAAAGGCAAGCCCCGGAGCATATTAAGCTTCCCATGTTTTTACAAATACATTGAGTATCTTTTATTGTTGATGATGCATTAAGTATAGGAATTGGTTGAAACCAATTGCTGCATTATATATCCTTCCTTGTCCAGATATCGCACTGGAATCCTATTTAAGTTCAGGAACGGGTTAAATGCTTAGCCATGCTTAGTGCGGTAGAAGTCAGGTGATTTCCTGTCACCTACGAGCTTTAGGATGAGGTGGATCACGGTTGGCTATATTTGCTATCGTGGAAAAGAACCATGTGAATAATGAATTAAGACCGGACGGGGTCTTGTGTAGGTTTGAACATAATGACTCCATCTGTGTCGTTTAAGGACCGATACGCTGTACGTCCTCATGTCATGTTGAACGCAGCCTAACACTTAGCTGGCCGGATAAGTCGTTCCGACCGCGAAGCCTAGTAGCTCGATTTAGGCCGGGAACGCGAGCAGTGGCGGCACTCTAGAGGTAGTAAGGATGTGCGGAGAGCCATTGGCATAAGTCCAAGGCGGGTTAGAGTCCCGAACAACCTTGGCAGAGTGGTTCTCTGAGAATGCCGATCTGTTCGGACCCACGACTCCTGAATTGTACCAAAGGTGACTTGTTGCGACCCTGACGGGGGAAGCAGGGTTTGTGTTTAGGAATACCCCTCTAGCTGGATAGGAATCGATTCGAATCGCCGTCTCTCTCGGATAGTGAGAACTTGACTGAGCAGCGGCAACGTAGATTCAATTAATTTAACGATATGGTTAAATGGATGATGATGATAAGATTGCCACAATGAATACCTGATATGGTTATTAATGTTTGCACCTTAATAAAATGATTGCTTAGTACAGGTGCTAATATAGATGACAGGATAATGGCTAAAAAGTCACTGCTAGTCAGGATAAGAGTTGATCATACTACTTATGCTTTTCTGCAAAAAGAAAGTGTCAGCTAGCTCCACTACATTAAGCTATGCATAATCCTTGGTGTCATTTGTTTGGTTTTCGACGGGTAAGTCTAGCTGAGTACATTCTCGTACTCAGGGTTTATTCCCTCTTGTTGCAGATGACCTTCTATATCAGGGATTCTATAAGTATTGTCTTCACCCGGCGGGTGATGAAGACTAGATCAAGGGCATGATCTCCTTTCTCTTATCTGAATGCTTTTGCGGGCCATGATCAGCAAACCAGTATATGTATTTGAACTCGGTGTGTGAGTTAAACTATTTGCTTCCGCATGTGTTTACAAGACTTGTTTTGTAATAACGATGACTCTGTGATGATGTAATCTATTTGCGAACATCTGTGAAATGTTGTAACGTATGATATGTTATGTTGAATTACTGTGATCTTGGTTGTATGCAAGTTGGTTTGAAATCCTTCGAGATTTCGGTTGACTACCGGGTTTATATGGGCTCAAGTTCGAGAATTTGATCGTTTGGCGATTATTTTTGTACTTGTGCTCTTATAAATTGATCGGTTCTGTGACAAGTGACCTCTCTCAAACCCTCAATTTTTTCAAAGTATTTTGCCTTAGGCTATAATTCTTTTTAAGAAAATAGGCAATAAAAGGGTAATTGAAGAGAAACAACAAAACAACATATATGCATATGCAATGCAATACTTGAAAATAATTCTAGTTGTTTGTCAAGTTTAATCCAAGGCTAAGCTTCTTCATACGCTTTTCGGCGGTTGTTTTAACCATGATAGACAAGCCTAAATGCATTACCAAACATTAAACATGTTGTATATTACAATGCAATGCAAGGGACAACATAAGCTTATTTTCTAGTGAAGTTGTTAAAATCAAGCACATTGAGCTCATTCCTCAATCGATAAAAAGTAGCCTCATCTAGCGGTTTAGTGAAGATATCCACCAATTGATCTTCGGTCCTTACACCTTCTAGTGAAATATCATTCTTAGCAATATGATCTCTAATAAAGTGATGGCGGATATCTATGTGCTTGGTGCGAGAGTGTTGAACCGGATTATTAGCAAGCTTTACCACACTCTCATTGTCACACAAAAGTGGTACCTTTTCTAGAACTACATCATAGTCTAGCAAAGTTTGCTTCATATAAAGTATTTGTGCACAACAAGCACTCGTGGTAATGTATTCCGCTTCGACGGTGGACAAAGTCACACTATTTTGCTTCTTGGAGGACCAAGACATAAGTGATCTACCAAGCAAATGGCATCCTCTGGATGTGCTTTTCCTATCAACTTTGCAACTGGCATAATCTGAATCAAAATAGCCAACTAATTCAAATCTAGCTCCTTTGGGATACCAAAGGCCAATGCTTGGTGTGTGCTTAAGATACCTAAGGATTTTTTTAACGGCAATCAAATAAGCTTCTTTAGGATTAGCTTGAAATCTAGCACACATACACACACTAAACATGATGTCAGGCCTAGATGCGGTTAAATATAACAAGCTACCAATCATAGAGCGATAGAGAGTTTGATCAACCGTTTTACCTCCCTCATCTAGGTCGAGATGTCTATTAGATGGCATTGGTGTCTTGATTGGCTTACATTCATCCATATTGAACCTCTTGAGAAGATCCTTAGTATATTTTTCTTGAGAGATGAAGATTTCTTCTCTCATTTGCTTGACTTGAAAACCAAGAAAGAATATAAGCTCTCCAATCATTGACATCTCAAACTCCTTCGACATCAATTCACTAAACTCTTTGCAAGAATCTTTATTTGATGATTCAAAGATGATATCATCAACATATACTTGACAAATGAATATCTCTCCATCAAGCTTCTTGGTGAATAGTGTGGTGTCGACCTTCCCAATGCTGAAACCCTTCTCAATGAGGAAATCCCGAAGGCGCTCATACCAAGCTCTTGGGGCTTGCTTTAGCCCATATAACGCCTTAGACAACCTATAAACATGACTAGGATATCTAGGGTCTTCAAACCCGGGAGGTTGATCAACATAGACTAGTTCATTAATAAAGCCATTTAAAGATATACTTTTTACATCCATTTGATATAATTTCATTTCATGATGTGATGCATATGCAAGGATGATACGGATGGCTTTAAGTCTTGCAACGGGTGTAAAGGTCTCTCCAAAATCCAACCTTTCAACTTGAGAAAACCCCTTTGCAACTAGTCTTGCCTTGTTCCTCACAACAATGCCTTGATCATCTTGCTTATTGTGGAACACCTACTTTGTTCCAATGACTCTTGCACCTTGTGGTCGCTCTTTAAGAATCCAAACTTCATTATGGATGAAGTTGTTCAACTCTTCATGCATGACGTTTATCCAATCGGAATCTTGAAGAGCTTCTTCTACATTCTTAGGTTCAACACAAGAGACAAAAGAGTGATGTTCAATAAAAAGAAGCAAGTTTTTAAGATCGAGTCATTACACCCTTTGATGGACTCCCTATGATGAGATCTTGTGGATGAGCTTGTAGTAGAGGTGAGTTTCTTCTATCAACCACTTGAGGGGGAGGTTGTGGAGCATCAACATCTTGTGCTTGTACCACCATTTGATCATGGGAGACATGAGTATCTTCATTTTCAACTCTCCCATCTTTATCACCATCTTGTGGCACATTTGATGAAGAAGGTGGATTAATCACTTGTACATTATCTTCATCATCTTAAGGCTTGATGTCTCCAACCAGAATATTCTTCATGGTCTCCCTCAATGGTTCATCACCTACATCATCAAGGTTCTCATGTGCTCCTTGGGAGTCGTTAGATTCATCAAATTCTACATCATATGTTTCTTCAACCAGCCGGTGGCATGATTAAATACTCTATATGCTTTGGACTTTGATGAGTTACCAACAAGAAAACCAATATCACAACGTCTTTGAAACTTTCCTAGGTGTTGCCGCTTCTTGTAGATGTAGCATTTGCAACCAAACACCCTAAAGAAGGAGATGTTCAGATTCTTCCCATTGAGCAACTCATAAGGTGTCTTGCCAAAAAACTTTTGAAGGAATAGACGGTTGGATGCATAACATACGTTGTTAATAGCTTCCACCCATAGAGCTTCGGGTGTGTTGTACTCATCAAGCATTGTTCTTGCAAGTATAATGAGTGTCCGGTTCTTTCTCTCTACTACACCATTTTGTTGAGGAGTATATGTTGCGGAGACCTCATGCTTGATTTCAACTTCATCACAATAGGCTTCAATGTTTGTGTTGTCAAATTCATTATCATTATCACTTCTAATCTTCTTGAGCTTCACTTTAAACTCATTTTGTGCTCTCTTAGCAAACTTCTTAAAGCATGATGCAACTTTGGATTTGTCATGAAGGAAGAACACCCATGTATCTCTTCTTGAGTAGTCATCAACAATCACAAGACAATAAAGATTTCCTCCCAAACTTTTGTATGTTGTTGGTCCAAATAAGTCCATGTTAAGGAGCTCTAGCACTCTTGTGGTTGACATGAAAGTTTTTGTAGGATGAGTGTTTGCAACTTGCTTGCCGGCTTGACATGCACTACAAAGGTTGTCCTTCTCAAATTTCACATCCTTCAACCCTCTCACCAATTCATTCTTCATAAGCTTCTTGAGTGAACTCATTCCAACATGAGCAAGTCTTCTATGCCATAGCCACCCAAGTGATGTTTTGGTGAATAGGCATGTCTTCAAGTTAGCATCTTCGGAGGTGAAATCCACTAGATATAGATTGTTGTATATAAATCCCTTGAATATTACTTGATCATCATCCTTCTTAGATACAACAACTTTCTTCTCAGTAAACAAGTATTGGAAGCCAAGATCACACAATTGTCCAATTGATAGCAAGTTGAAACTTAAGGAAGCAACATATAGCACATTTGAAATAGAGTGATCATTTGATATTGCCACTTTACCCAATCCTTTGACTTTGCCCTTTGAATTATCTCCAAATATAATTCTTTCTTGACCATCTACTTCTTCATTTAGTGAGGTGAACATACGAGGATCACCGGTCATATGTTGTGTGCAACCACTATCAATTACCCAATGACTTCCACCGATCTTGTAGTTTACCTATACACAAGAGATCAAGCTTTAGGGACCTAAACTTGTTGAGGGCCCTTGACTTTCTCAACAAGTAACTTTGCAACCCAAATTTTCTTAGGCCTATTCTTATTGGGAGGTCCTAAGAACATAATTTTCATTTTCCCATTAGAGTCATTTCTAAGCATGTAATGAACATTGAAAGCAAAGGGTCTAGCATGCTTGGGTAAGGGTTGTGGTGGTGGAGTTTGACACTCATGGACAAAATAGCCTTCTTATCCACACTCAAAACACCTCTTTGGCTTTGGCTTTGACTTGTGTTGTTGTTGTTGTTGAGCTTGAGCCTTCTTCTCTTGATTTGTCAAATATCCAATTCCACTTCTATCCATCTTCATGATGGTGTTCATGAGTAACTCACTTTGAAGATGCTTGCCTCTTGTGAACTTGCTCAAGCCTATCTTGAGATGTTCTTTCTCCAACTTGAGCTTCTTGTTCTCTTCTTTTAGCTCATCATGATTTTTCTCTTGCTTGAGTCTCTTGTTCTCCTCTTTGAGTTTCTTATTCTCTTCTTTGAGCTCTACATCATAATCATGATCAAGGTTCTCTAACATAATAGTGTTTGTGATTGATAGCTTCTCAAGATCTTTCTCTAGCTTCTCATTCTCAACCTTGATCTTGACATACTCATCATAGTCATCGGACTCAACCACTTGCTTGCCTTTGCTACTAGAACCTTGCTCAATGCTCTCAATAATCAAATCATCACATGATGTAGCTATATCAATCTTAACAACATCGTTAGTAGCATCATGTGGCTCATTGGATAAAAACTCATAAGAGATAACAAGATTATCATGATTAACCTTGAGGTTTGTATATTCTTCTTTTAGCATGTTGCAGCTAGTGATGAGCTCTTTATGCATCGCCTTAAGTTTATCATGTTTATCTTTAAGCTCTTTCTTAGAAGATTTGAGCTCCTTGAGTTTGGATGACATAGCTTCATTTGCTTCTCTAAGCTCAACACTAGCCTTTTTCCGCTATGTCACATTTAGCTAAAAGAGAGTCATTCTTAATTTATAGCTTTTCATTCTTAGCTCTTGACTTTCTAATGATCTTAGTGTATTGATTTAGCAATTTAACATGATCATCATATGAAGGTGATTCAAATTTATCATCATCACTATCACTATCACTTTCATCATTGTTAGCATGATCATCACCACTACTATCATCATCATTTGATACCTTTCATTCACCCTTGGCCATAAGGCATAGGTGTGTAGAGGATGATGGCGGTGGTGTCGGTGAAGATGATGAAGAGTCAATCATAATAGCGGCCACCTTCTCGTTCTCACTATCATCATCGGATGAGCAACTTGATGAGTCAATGTCCATGAGCCAATCACCGATGATGTATGCCTTCCTATTTTTCTTCTTCTTGTGGAAGTCCTTCTTCTTGCCATCTTTTTTCTTGTATGGCTTGTTTTTCTTCTTCTCATCATTATCTTCATCACTTGAGTCATCTTTCTTGCCCTTATACTTCTTCTTGTACTTGTCTTTCTTGGGCTTGGTGCATTGATGAGCTAGATGACCAAGTTCTCCATAATTGTAGCAATCCATCTCAGAGATTGGCTTCCTTCTAGTGCTAGTGAAGAACTTCTTTTTCTTGCCATCAAACTTGACACCATTTTTGTTGAGCTTCTTTAGCATCTTGACGGTTCTTCTCACCATGAGAGCAAGATTTGCATCATCAACTTCATCATCACTTGAGCTCTCATACTCAATTCTTGCTTTGCCCTTCTCTTGGCTAACCTTGAATGCTAAGTCTTTGTCTTTCTTCTTAGTAGAGGATGAGCCATCTTGTGGTGTGATGTGCATGTACATCTCATGAGCATTGATCTTTCCTAAGATTTGAGTTGGTGTAGCGGTGGAAAGATCACCTTGATGAAGCACGATCACAATATGCCCATTTTTGTTAATGGGGAGGACACTCAAGATTTCTCTTACAACATCGGATGGTTGCATTTGAGTGAGTCTAAGCCTATTGACTTTCTCTACAAGAATATTCAAGCGTGAGTACATTTCATTAGCACTCTCTTTAGGAAGCATCTCAAAAGAATTAAGCTTTTTCATTACAAGATGATAGCGTTCCTCAAGCTTGCTCTTAGTTCCCTCATGGAGCGCACAAATGTTCGACCATAGTGCATGGGCGTCCTTGTGGTTCCTCATCTGGTTAAACACATCTTTACAAAGGCCTCTAAAGATAGTGTTTTTAGCCTTTGTATTCCATTTTTCGTAGTTCACTTCATCACCTTGAATGTGCGTGGGATCCTGAGGTTTTGGGAATCCTTGTGAGGCGGCTCTAAGTATTCCAACATCTAGAGCTTCTAAATATGTCTCCATGCGGATTTTCCAATAAGGAAAATCATCTCCCTCAAATATAGGAGGAGGTCTATCCCCGTGAGAAATCTTTCTCTAGGTAGTTAAGCCTAAATACATGAGCACGAAGCTCCAATACCAATTGAAAGGATCAAGATACCCAAGAGGGGGGGGATGAATTGGGCGAATTCTAATTTTCTTTGCAATAATTAAACTCTACACTTAGTCCACTTCACCCCTTGTGCCTAGAAAGTGTTTCTAATATTCTACCGTATAAAAGTTTTGCAACCTAAGTTCTAATCCTACTCTAGCATGGTAATTCTATGAATGTAAAGATAAGAATTGAATTGCTCAAAGTAAAGAGAGAAGGAGGAACGCGGCGATGTTTTATCGAGGTATCAGAGAGTCACCACTCCCCACTAGTCCTGATTGGAGCACCCGCACAAGGGTGTAGCTCCCCCTTGATCCGCGCAAGGATCAAGTGCTCTCTACCGGTTGATTCTTCGACACTCCATCGCGGTGAATCACCCACAAACGCTCACAACTTGAGTTGGATCATCCACAAGCTCCACCGGATGATCACTACACTCTCAATCACCACCAAGCCATCTAGGTGATGGCGATCACCAAGAATAACAAGCAAGAACTCTCACTTGACCACAACAAGCCTAATGAGAAGGGTGGATACACACTTGCTACTCTCTTTTCACTAATAAGGCCTCTCTATTAGATACTCAAATCTCAATCACTTCACTAAGACCTTGCTCTCCTTGGCACTCTCAAGGGTGTTTCTCAGCTGTTAAAATGAGTAAAAGTACTCCCTTGAGCGAATAAAGGAAGTATTTATAACCCCTCATTCAAAACAAACCATTATGTGCCTCTGCGGGGTGACCGGACGCTCCGGTCAGTTCTTCCCACCACCGAGCAGTTAAGTTGTGACCGGACACTGACCAGCGTCCGATCAGCACTGACCAGACGCGTCCGGTCACAAAAACTGCTCTCTAGAACCTTACTGATGTTGACCAAACTCTAGCACCCATCGTCCTGTCATTTTGCTGCTTAGCGTCCGGTCAGTAGCCGGAACTTGACCAGCGTCCGGTCAGCACTGACCGAACGCGTTCGATCAGGATTCTCCCTCTCTGGAACCTTACTGGAGTTGACCGGACTCTAGCACCCAGCGTCCGGTCACATTTCACTCAGCGTTCGGTCGCAACCCGATGACTTCACCTTGATCAAATGAACTGACCGGACTCTGTGCCAGCGTCCGGTCACACCGAAACCAGCATCCGGTCAACATTTGACCATCTATTCACTTCCAACTCGAAATCATATGTGAATGAAGTTTGCTCCAATTGATTTAAGGGCTACTTTGGAGCTACCTAGTGCTAGATTTGACAAGTGTGCACCACACCTAATCTACTAAACTCATCTAGGTCAAGCTACCCGTCCATACCCCCCTTAATAGTACGGCCAAAGGAAAAATAAAGTCATAAACTACTTTAAGTGTCTCTTCAACACCAAACGACACTTAGAACTAGTCCATCCTTAACCTTATCGTCCATCCTTTGAAAATTGAAATGATTTCTATCGTAGGGGCATGACAACTATGATTGCCCAATCAATTGTCATTACCATGACCTAACTTAATTGCATCAGAAAAACACATATTAGTCACAGTAATCTCGTATTGTCATTAATCACCGAAACCCAATCAGGGGCCTAGATGCTTTCAGCCCCCTAAAGTTTCTCTAAGAATTTTTTGTCGGCTTTGAGGAGGAGAGGTTGGAGGTTGAAGATGACGACTTCAGTGACCCCTAAACTTTCATCATAGATCCGTCATTGCCTCTAGCTCATTGTCGGAAACGTCGAGAAGGCAAAGCAATGGTAGATTGGCGACAGATGATCGGATGGGATCACTCCGGTAATGTTGTTGCCCGAGATGAGTATATCGACAAGTGATGTCAGTGATCCGAAGGCCAGCCGGGGCCATGGTGACGTTCAGGCCCATACAGCACAGGTTGAGCCTCCTGACCTCGCCATCGTCCCACTCGTCCCACCCATGGCACAGGTCGTTCCGTCTCCAGGAACGCACGAGCACCTCAGGGTAGTTGAAGCCAGCAGCTATATATGGACAGAAGGATGTCGACACAGGGGGTCATAATCCCCCCATTGGTGGCCGCGGCATCCATGTCGTCTCTCACTGTGCTGGTGAACCTGGGGAGCGGTCCTCGGAGGAAATTACCAGTAATTGTCATAGACTGGAGCCTGTCGAGTCCAGTCAGCGACGCCGGTACTACACCGGTCAATCTATTATACTCTGTAGAACTCTATAGCAGACTTGCAGCAGGGCAACAGAATGATGGCACTGCAAAAACTGATGCAGACTCCCCAAAACAATAACACTATGAGATTCGTGTCAGTCAAACTTTATCAAATTTAACTAGTACTATAAAAATATCAGCAATATTTATATCATTAAATAAACTTATTATGAAAAATATATATTCCACGATTTATCTAATAATATTAATTATGCATTATAAATAATAATATTTATATATATAATTAGTTAAAGTTAAAAATGTTTGACTTTTTAGGAAGAGAAAATTCCTTGGTTGCCACTGAAAATTATAACCATCCCTTCGTTGCCATTGAAAAAATGATCTTCCCTTCATTGCCATTGATTTATGTTTTCCTTTCCCTTGGCTGCCATTCCGTCAATTTCATGGTCACGGTGTAAATCAGTCGCACATACTGCCTAGTCCTGTGAATCGGCGCCAGCGACACACCGCGAGTCCGCGACGCATCGGCGGCCCGGGCAAATCAACTCCGGCGGCACAGCACGAATTAGCGCCATGATGTGTCCCCACGCGCGTCCCCTTGCTCACTGATGGGCGAATCGCTCGCACACATGCGCATGTAGAAGAAAGAGCGAGCTAGTCGTCGAGCGCGTGTGCCGGAGATGTGGCCATATCATGCGCCGATCAAACTCGTGCCGCCGCCGCCCCGCATCTCGCGCTGTCCGCATCTCGTCTCTTCATGTCTTTTTTCCGGCGATGCGCTTCTCTCTTTTCGAGTCGAAGGACCATGGCATGTTTCTCTAATGCAAGCCTTCTTTATGGACGATGGGTGAGCGTGAACCCTTGTTGGTCGCTGTACGCCAGTGTGGTCTCGTCCTGCAGAAGGTAGCATACGCACTGGATGGCACCAGGGAACTGGGGTAGGTGGAGGTCGCCGGCGAGATGCGCCACCATGCGTGCCGCGAGCTTCCTCATCTCTGCGTTCTCCGGTCGCCGGCCGTCTCTCCATCAAAGCGAGTCGATCAGCATCTGGATCTTGGGCCTGAAAGGAAGAAGCAGCTTCCGAGGACGCTCCACCCGAAGTCCGGCAGGAGCAGGAGTCCTTCGACGCCGACGGCGACCGTGGCGGCGGCGAGAGCCAACGCCGCGAGCATGGTGACCAGGAGGCGGTGGCCCTCGACGAGGTCCCGCCGCACGCCATAGCCATCCTAGAGTCAGTACCCAAGCTCACAGAGCGCATGGACGTGACCCAGCGCGGCCCCACGCGTGCAGAGCCACCCCTGCTGGCCGCGTGCAGCCGTGCAAGTCACGGTCTGACTTGGTGGCGGCGCTGCGGCGTGCCTGCCGATGGCCGCCCTCCCCCCAGAAGTGTTACATTGACCGCAAACGAATGTGCCAATACTCCGGCAAAACGTCTTGCATTGACCGCAAACGAATGTGCCAATACTCCTGCCTGGCCTTTGAGTTGAAAACTGCGAAAGGATTCGCAGCAAATCGGTTCGACGTGCTCTGTGCTCATACACGTTCTGACTCACCTTTGAGTTGGCTCACCCACGCGCCAGTGGCACGCATCACACATTCACAGTTTCACACATGCAAGATGCATGAGCGAAAGACTGCTACGGCCACCAAGCCACCAACGCTCACTTTGCCAAAAGCCACGTGACCCCGCACCGGGAGTAAGCCATGTCCAACGGCAAATATCACCTTCATTTATGCTAGTTATTGTCCTGTTCGTTTGGCTTATAAGCCGTATTTTTCAGTCAACGAACAATATTTTTCTCTCACGATAAATCAGCAAACAGTACTTTCAGCCATAGCTTATCAGCCAAGCGAACATGGCATATGTTAACGAATGTAATTATCCAATGCAAGTTGCACATCTCACTATTTTGGGTGTTCATAAGTCCATTATTCGATATGTTTAGATACCTATCTTTTGTTTATCTTGAATGATAATTATCTTGCATATTCTAGCATGCTTCCTGGTTTCGATCCTCATGGACGATGCCAATTGTTGAGTAATAGTCTGCCCACACTTTTTGGGTTGAAGGGGAGGAATCAGTACTATGATCCAAGGACAGTAGGGGAGGGCTGAATAAAGGTGCATTGTGGTTCTAAGGTCGAGCCGAAGGTGCAACGGTGCGAGCTTCAAAGTTCACATCTTTTACAAGGCGAAAGTTGCACCACACTCTCTTGCACGTGATTTGGCCACGTTACCTTGTATTTTCCACCGTCCGATCTTCTATCGGACCGTCCAAAAGGGGTCACTTCACCTTCCAGACCCTTCGTCCCAAACAAGGTCGTCTCGGCGTCTCCCTTTCCTCGCGGCCGCTGCGGCGAACGTAAGCGCCAACCAGCCGCACCGCGTGCAGGCCTCTCCGCTTCGTACGCGTACGACTCGGCGCCCGTACCTCTCTCCGCCACGGCTCTCGTCCGGACCTTACCCCTTCCACAGCGAATCAAGGTGGAGGCCATCCCGAAGCGACGGATACACGAGTGGAAAACCCGCCCAGAGATGGTGGCGTGTGCGACCGGATCAGATGGCGAAGTAAGTGCGACGAGGTACGCAACCAGCGGCAGTGCTTTGCAGCTCCCCCGCACGGCCGCACCCATCACACATAGCGGACAGGCAGCGCTCCCTGCAGCCAGAGCAGCCGCTGATTTCGTTGACACCAGTCAGCTGTTTGACGAAATGTCTCGAGCACCAAACCTTGGCCATGTCTTGCTCGCGTCCACAATTCCATGAGGTATATATCCATCACTGAATTATCAAATACCTCCCTTTCAATTAGATATACAATCCTACAACAGTAATTATTCAGAGAAACATAGGTACTTGAGGAATGTCAATTAAGAGTGATTAGCATAGAAGGATAAAGATCAGTTACTTAATATTAAACAATATTTTTTTGATAAACTGATCTAAATGAAGCGCCATGTGATCTGCGATAATTAAGTTTTATTCCTTGATTGACACTTAGGATATTAAGACCAAACAATATTATTGTGCAGAGAAGGAGGATACTTAGTTGTCATATAGGCAGCACTTGCAGTGTAATGTAAATAGAACATACTCTGTTTATATTGTTTCTACTACCACTAACTGAGCTGTCTATCTTCAATCTTAAGCAAACGTTTTTCACCCCTGCGTGTAGATTTCATTAATACGTTGAAGTTGTGCTGAGCACTTAAGCAGCCATTCATACCTGCTCCAGTGGATGTCCTTAATTTTTCAGTATTCCAATACTACCCCATCACAAAAATTTAATCGCGCATTTCTTGAAGCAGAGGTATGTCTAATTCTGAAAATGCTTCCCATAAACTAACAATACACAACTCTTGAAATTGTTTCTGTGCACAAATTGGAAATGGAAACGGTAACTTGCATATTCAGCGTTTGGAGAATCTAAAACAGCAATCTCTTTACATATCTCCTTACAGCCACGAGCTAATGTGTATTTTTAAAACAGTGTGTTCCTTGCTTATATATGTACTTCTCTTCAAGACAATGCCAGCAATCTCTTTACAGATCTCCTTACAGCTATGAGCTAATGTATATGTCTTAAAATCATGTTCTCCTTGCTTATGTATGTACTTCTCTTCAAGACAATGTCATATGTTTGAAGTCATGCAGCAGCTGGCGATTTTTTTAATGATGATTCTCCAATTCCTTGATACATTTTTTTTAGAAAAATAAGGCTTGAACTTCTGCTTCATATTCAGTTGCCTCTAAAAATGGGCAGTATACAATTGCAAAGTTCATTTCAACTAAATGTCTCAATTTACTGCAACGTCTAATTGTTCATGATACCAATATAAAAATATACAGTTGAATATCAGCCTACTATTGACCACAATGTAGATAACTACAATATTCTATTTTCAGAAGTTCTTTTCTCTGAACTTGTGTAGCCTGATTCCCTGAAAAGAAAATAACTTATGTATTCTGAAGTTTTGATCCTGCCTGTAACTTGTAAGCTATGTTATCTAACTAAGGTAGCTGAGTCTATAGGAACATAAAGTTATACAGTGTTGGTAAAAGAATCTCAAGTCCCTCTTTGAACTGAAATCAAAGCAACATGATTTATTTGGCTGTATTCCTGTCATCTTTCACTTTTTCCTATTAAAGTCTCCTTGGAGATCTCAATCTCTACTGTTACACTGAAGATTTGTAGCTTCGACCAGCAAAAATCAGGAAGCATATATACAACCAAGGATAGTTAAACTGCGCATAAATGTACACAACATCGTTGTTCGGAGAGAAGCAACAAAACAGATTAACCTAACGACGGAGACATGGCTACAGCACTGGCACTGGTTTTCTAGTGTAAAGGGAGGAACACATGATACGAGATACTTTGAGAGTTTTGAAGATCACCGGTAAAGGGAGGAACGCATGATACAAGATATTTTGAGAGTTAACAAATGAGTGTTGTATGAGCTTGGAATCCCTCTCCATCGGTACATCACGGGGTATTATAATGTACTCCCTCCATTCCAAATTATGTCATTCCAAGAATCTTGGAGAGTCAAAGCATCTCAAGTTTAATCAAAATTATAAAAAAAACTACAGAAATTTATGATATCAAATAGCTATACTATGAAAATATAATTAATGAAGAATCTAATGATATTTAGTTGATATCATAAATATTATTATCTTATCATATAAATTAGGTCAAACTTGAGATGCTTTGACTCTTCAAGATTCTTGGAATGACTTATAATTTGTAATGGAGGAAGTACAATGCATGCAAACTGGGTATCATGGACTACCCTTGACCTACCAACTACATTCTACGGTTATCCATGGGTAACCAGCCTAGGCATGGCATCTCTCTTGGATCCCTAGCTGATATCCACACATACTAGTGCTCAAGTTAACCCTCCAGACATATTTGCTTGCTAGTGATTGCATTCTTCGTGAGATTGGAGTAATCCTAGTGCATTGCTTTGAGAGATTGCAGTGAGTTGCACTAGAGATCATGGTTGTTGTGTGGTTTGCATGTTACTTTTGGTGGTTGCCGCCACTTCCGTCGAAACACTCAATTGAACATTGCGAGTTGCTCCTGAGATGAATGGTGAGGAGCCATTGGGTTCATCCCCGTCAGAGGAGGCAAAGACCACTCTAGTGGAAAAGACGCTTGGAGAGCGCCTTGTGTTCGAGCCAGCTCAAGATCAAGTGCTCACATCGGAGCCAACCTTGCAGGGTTATTGACTTTGATAAAGCAGTGTGATTCTCAGGCTTGCCTCAACGTGGACGTGGGTGAGTGGATAAGTCACTGAACCACGTGATATATTTTTGTGTGATCCCTTGTGTGGTATCTTACTTCATCTCACTCTACTATCGCGCTTTATTTTGTGTTGTTGTAATTTCTAGAGTAGAGATATTATGACTTGTCATCCTAGGAAGCAAATCGAGCCAGAACTATTCAATTCTAGCACCCAAGACATAAACTAAGGTGGGAGTAATAATATTTTTCTTTAATTTATTGATCTTCTTTATTTTTTTGAATAAGCGTGACGGGTCATAACTTATAAAACATCAAGGAATATCATACTTTGAGAATAAAAAAAACATAACGATACCTCGTATATGTCTGAAACCTACAATGAAGATTTTTGTATGCAAAGGCAATAATGCAAAAGCAATAATGAAAATAAGATCTAAAGATCATTCATTTCTAATATAAAATATAGATTTTATATTATTATATGCTCCCTCCGTCCTTTTTAATTGTCATTCTCACTTGAGAAATCAAATGTACTCAACTTTGATTAAATATATACAAGAAAATATTAATATTTATGATATATAATTAATGTCATTATGTTCTTTAGATCGTTGAATTTATTTTTATAATATTTTTTTTGGAGAGAAAAACATTGTTAATATACCTAATCAAACTTAAGATTTTTTTTTTTAGACGAATTAAACTTAAGAATTTAACCAGCATAAATATCATAGACACGTTTACAAAGGAGCACAGAGAGTAGTCTAAAATCCAAAGTCTAGTATATAGTCACCCTGTTCGCTTGTTGGTTTCAGCCAGCCCAAACCAGCCAGCCAACAGTGTTTTTCTCTCACAACAAACCAGCACCAGCCAGCCCAAACCAGCCCAGAAACCAACCAGCGAACAGGGTGAGTATGGAGACAAGCCCAATCAGGCTGCTTCTGAATTCTGATTCTTCTTTTTTTCTCAAAAACAAAAAAGAATTCTGATTCTTCTCAACGCCTCCGCTAACTTCCTGCGAGCGCCCCCGCCCCGTCCCGCCGCTTCCACAGCCTTCGAGATGCAATGCTCCAGCCACAGCTTCACGGGTCTCCCCGCTAGTGAGCCCTATAATAAAGTCCTCCTTTCCCTTATCTCTTCCTCAACCTCTCGCCATTTCCTCCCCAGGGTTAACCCCCAAAACCAAACCAAAATCCCATCGCCCACACACTCCAATCCACCCTTCTTCATCCCTCTTCCTTCCTAGGGTTTCGTGAACCCTCCTACTTGGTCAGGCGACCTCTCCTCGCACCGCCGTCAGCCCATGGCGACCACGACCTTCCCCACCTCGACCCCATTCTTCGCGGCCCACCACCAGGGCCCCCGCCGGAGCCGGCCCTCCATCTCCGCCGCGGTCTACGGCCGCGGCCGCCGGTGGCGCCCGCTGCGGGTGGCGTGCGAGAAGGTGGTGGGCATCGACCTGGGGACCACCAACTCCGCGGTGGCCGCTATGGAGGGCGGCAAGCCCACGATCGTGACCAACGCCGAGGGGGCGCGGACCACGCCCTCGGTGGTGGCCTACACCAAGTCCGGCGACCGCCTCGTCGGCCAGATCGCCAAGCGCCAGGCCGTGGTCAACCCGGAGAACACCTTCTTCTCCGTCAAGCGCTTCATCGGCCGCAAGATGAACGAGGTCGACGAGGAGTCCAAGCAGGTCTCGTATCGCGTCGTGAGGGACGACAACGGCAACGTCAAGCTCGATTGCCCGGCGATTGGCAAGCAGTTCGCAGCTGAGGAGATCTCCGCGCAGGTTTAACACTAATTCAGAATGTATCTGCAGTACCTCTGTTGGTTAGTTGGTACTCTGTTTCCTGGATTCTGACAGTGCAGTGTACAGTTAATCAGTTATCTCAGCATAGTTGGTGCATTTAAATTGTATTATTACGCTAGACTAATGCTTCTACCAGTGGATAATTTGCCTTATAATATGCTTCTACCAGTCGATAATTTGCCTTGTAATTTAGTGGACTTTCGTGGATATTAGAATTATTATGCAGCATTTGCTTTTAAAAAATCGGTGCTGCTAGTTCAATGACCATCGGTTAGCCATAATTACCATGAAAATTAAATTGCTATCATGGCTAATTAGTTTTCTTTCTGTTGGTTGCTCGATGGGAGTCCAATATTTTGCCTTAGATTTCCTGTATGTGCCTCAAATTCAAAGCATGGTTGATGCCTTGATGGTTGTTTCGTCACTTAAGTGGTTGAATCTCACAAGTTCTGTCACATAGTATTGGGCATTTCTGTTTTTGTGACATAATATTCATATGCTTTGCTCTGCATGTCATCCATATTTCTTATGGTAATTCTGTTGATAATAAGAATCGAAACAGATATGACTAGCCTTTGAAACTAACTGTTATGCAAGATGTACTTTTGATTGTACATACTGTTTCTGATCCAGGTTGCTGTACATTTTTTGTCTTGTAGGTGCTGAGAAAGCTGGTGGATGATGCATCAAAGTTTTTGAATGACAAGGTCACAAAGGCAGTGATCACAGTCCCTGCTTACTTCAACGATTCACAAAGGACAGCGACCAAAGATGCTGGCCGCATTGCTGGGCTGGAGGTTCTGCGTATTATAAATGAACCTACCGCCGCATCGCTAGCGTATGGTTTTGAGAAAAAGAACAATGAAACAATTCTGGTTTTTGACCTCGGAGGTGGCACCTTCGATGTTTCAGGTATCTGTCCTGTTTGGTGTTCTTGTGAATACCTACTTCTTAGAGATTTTTAGACTAAAGACCAAGTTATTCCTGCGTGATTAGCTCTCCACAGCCATCTGTCTGTTCACATTTATCACATAATTTATAATTTTAGGTAGCTTTATAGAATGTTGCAGTACATACCCTATAGGAGGTTTAAAAAACAGACACTAAACCTTTTGCTTGGAAAGATTTGGGCTACATTCTTTGTCAGTACAGTTGTAATGTGACAGCAAGTTGGGAGACATGTTATAGTATTATGTTATGCTCATATGTAGCCATGTAGTCCCATTTGGAACATGGAAGTCAAGGGAATAATGGGTTTTATGTAAATGGTGGGGGTGGAGTCCTGTGGAGATGAAGAATAGTAATATGGGAGAGGTATGATCAGATGGTTCATACAGAATTACATGAGAATCTTGGTGGACAAAAGAATCTCAAATAAAATCCTAAACAAATCCCTAGCAAACCCTAAAACCGAAAGGTGTCACGTACCATGGAAGTTTGACCATATTATCATATTCCACATTTTTTTTGTTGTAATTCCATTGACTTGTTGAGAGATGTTTTAAATGAAATTGTTGGTTCCACTTGGATCATATATTCCCTTGATATTTTCAGTTCTTGAAGTTGGTGATGGTGTTTTTGAGGTGCTGTCTACATCGGGTGATACTCACCTTGGTGGTGATGACTTTGACAAGGTTAGTCAATGGTTATATTTTTTCAACAGCAAATGCATTTTTTTACTGCAATTCTAAAGGTTTCTTCATTTTTCTTTATCTTCCCCTATCTCTTGGCACACAAAAATCCTTGCTTCCTTCGCTTTGTAATCTCATGTCAGTGGCTATCCATCAATAGGGTATTTGCAGCTACATGTTTAACTTTTTCTTATAAAAAAAACATGTACTACCTGTTATAAGATGTCATATGTATGACATGAACCTTAGAGAGCTGTGACAACTAATAATGTATGCAAAAGTATCTTTTTTTTATATGTTCTTCAACCATACACACAAAAAGTAGCTATTTGAGACTCTGACAATGTGTGGATCAAGAGAACAAATGTAGTTTTTGGATTGAGTAATTTAGTTACACTACAGGGTGCATATTGATGTTGTCACAGTGTGTTCTTGATTTCTTGGTATTGTATATGTTATTTGTGTTAGTTCTTCTGGGAGCTCACAGTTAGCATTACCATCAGCGCTTACCAATGCAGTGTGCCAATGTCTAAATTGTGCACCAAGTATTTTATGCTCTTTCTTTTCAATGAGATTATATACACTAGTCATTATGATTTTTAGAATCCACTATTTGTAAAATATGTTAAATTTTGGTGGGATCAAAGTGGTAAGCAAAACTACATATTCTGGGATTTATAGGGATTGATAGTGCAACTGCTAATATACTTTGAACTTTGATTTGGTAATTTCTTTCCTGTGGAACCGTAATCATAAGTGGTACAGTAATCTTAAGTGGTTGCTGTGCATGTCATAACTCAAGCTTCTGCAAAACGCATGTCTTTATAATGCCATGTATGCTTTCAGAGAATTGTCGATTGGCTCGCTGGAAACTTCAAGAATGATGAGGGCATTGACTTGCTAAAAGATAAGCAAGCTCTGCAGCGATTGACAGAAGCAGCTGAGAAGGCAAAGATGGAGCTGTCATCTTTGACCCAAACAAACATAAGGTTCTTTATTCTCAGCACTAACATCCTTAAAGCTTGTTTTTTTTTGCTTGCTCTGTTCTAATTTTTTATTTGTTCCTTCAGCTTGCCTTTTATTACAGCTACTGTAGATGGCCCCAAGCATATTGAGACTACTCTTACCAGGGCTAAATTTGAAGAGCTATGCTCAGATCTCCTTGACAGGTACATAATTATGGCCCATGATAGCATAGTCAGATCAAAGATTATAGATGTACATAATTTTGCATGTTTCTGACAGCTACTAGCATTTGGTTAAATATGGTCCGATTGGATTGAAGATAGAACTTGTTGCTGATATATATTTTTTGTCAAACTGTCATTCAGGCTGAGGACCCCTGTGGACAATGCCCTTAGAGATGCAAAGTTGCAATTCAAAGATATTGATGAAGTTATTCTTGTTGGTGGCTCAACTAGAATACCAGCCGTTCAGGAGCTTGTCAAGAAAATGACAGGAAAGGACCCCAATGTGACAGTCAACCCTGATGAGGTTGTTGCACTTGGAGCAGCTGTGCAGGTCAGTTCACAAGCAACTCTTGTTTGGTTAACTAACTTATGTTTGGAAGTATGCTACCAAACATGTCACAACGCTGTATTGAGAATGGTATTCTCGCAAAATTCTGTCCAAACCATAGAAATGAGAACATTACACTGTCCTTGTTGACAGATTTTGGAGATGAGCAATGCCCTAGTGTATGTTGTAGCTTGGAGTTACTCCTACATTGCATTATGGAATGTTTTTCTGAGTGCCAAGTTTTTTACTGCAGGCTGGAGTTTTGTCTGGTGATGTTAGCGACATTGTCCTCCTTGATGTGACCCCCTTGTCCCTTGGTTTGGAGACACTGGGTGGTGTTATGACCAAGATTATCCCACGAAACACGACTCTGCCTACCTCGAAGTCAGAAGTTTTCTCAACGGCTGCTGATGGCCAGACGAGTGTGGAGATCAATGTTCTCCAAGGAGAAAGAGAGTTTGTGAGAGACAACAAGTCTCTTGGTAGCTTCCGGCTTGATGGAATCCCTCCTGCCCCACGTGGTGTTCCGCAGATTGAAGTCAAGTTTGATATTGATGCTAACGGTATCCTTTCTGTCACTGCTGTGGACAAGGGTACAGGGAAGAAGCAGGATATTACAATTACTGGGGCCAGCACTCTGCCAAAGGATGAGGTATGTCTTGAGCAAGTGATGTACTGTAATGTTTTAAGCAAAAAATTTTTAGTACTTTAGGTCTCACTCCTTTTCATACTGTTCAATGTTTCTGATCAATTGGATTTGTATCAATCAAAAACTGTCTAGGTGGAGAGGATGGTTGACGAAGCTGAGAAGTTTGCAAAGGAGGACAAGGAGAAGAGAGACGCCATTGACACCAAGAACCAAGCCGAGTCAGTCATCTACCAGACCGAGAAGCAACTGAAGGAACTAGGGGACAAGGTCCCAGGTGAAGTCAAGGGGAAGGTCGAGTCAAAGCTGCAAGAGCTCAAGGATGCTGTTGCTGGTGGCTCCACACAGACGATGAAGGACGCCATCAGTGCATTGAACCAGGAAGTCATGCAGATTGGGCAGTCCCTCTATAGCCAGCAGGGTGCCCCAGGCGCAGGACCTGCCCCAGGTGCTGATGCTTCTGCTGGCTCTGCTGAGAAGCCAGGCGACGAAGGCGATGTAATAGACGCTGATTTTACTGACAGCAAGTGAGAGGCATGCTGGGTTTAGATGGAGGTGGTTCGCCGGGGGCTGTTTTGCTGCGAGGGAGGCATTTGTTTCCACAAGATTGTGTAGGATGTGGGTGTACTTTTTGGTAGATTGGCACCTTGTTTCCTTTAGAGTTCTGGATGAAGGTGAGTTCGGGAAAGCTCAGATGTTAACTGTCCTGAATATACATAGGCCTTTTTCTTTTGTTATATCAAGAGCCTTCGACCTGGCAGTGCTTCTGGGTTAATCTGCATCTTCCATAACTTTCCTGGTGGCCGGTCAAGGAGGCGACGGTGCCACACTGGCTGACCTAAGGATAAGCGTGGAGGAGACCGTGGCGGTCCAAAGGCAGGTGACAGGTGTCACGTACCTCGAGCAATAATAATGTTGTTATAGCGTGCATTTGCCTCCGATTCTCCGACTGTGTTCTAACACTCCGGTACATCTTGGTGAGCAGATGAGGTGATTATTGACCCTACGACTCTACGAGCAAAAGGTCCCGTGTATGCTGCGACGGTAATGTCACCGTCCGTGAGTACAGTTATGGCGACGTCAGCGTGCGGCGGCCTTCCTGTTGTGCTACAAGAGTTGGGCTTGGTAGTTGGCCCCGAACTGTGGTGCTGGCCTATTTCTGCAGAGAGATACCGAGCCCAATAATGAGATCTGCAGCAATGGCACTCTAAAAGAAGGGCACTGACATGACACCGTGAGACGATTGTGGACAACAACGAATGTAATACCGTAGTTAAATTTGTCTTAAGGGGTATAAGCCCCATATACACTACGGTTAGATGTACAAGCCCCCTTGTGCGAATGCATCATAAGTGCCGAAATCTACTATAAAATCACTTTGAGTTTGATTTCTCCGTTATAAATGGTTTTGTTGTGTATTTTGCCTATGTTTAATCTGAGCTAACTTTTTTTATTTAGCACCAATGCATGATGTCGAACAACGTTATATTTTGTGTGCTCTATATGACCTCTATTTTTGCAATTTCGTTGTCATCACTTCGAGTTTCTCGTTGCATGCTTAACCCACGTACTTATGATAATGACGGCAGGGAATTACCACAACCATGCAGGGCCTATCAAGAATTAATGACCATTAGTCGTCCACTACTTATACAATGGCAGTGAAAACTGAACTCGTTGAGCACATCGAGGGGTTCAAGAACCAAATCAAAACATATATACCGAAGTCGCTTGGAGCCATTTTGTGGGCTAAACGGGGTAAAACAAAACGGCTTCGCTCAGGGCGGAGTCCCTTAAATCGTGCTGTCACAAAGGATACATGGAGGGTGGAGTAAAAAAATAGTAGCTTCACCTCGCTTTGGTGGGCCCTGTATATGGTTCTGTGAGAGCATGGTTTAAAGAGTTATATATGTGAAGCTGTTTTGCCAAACGGTTTATCAAAATGGTGGCTCCAGCTCCACCGATGAAGCTATTCATAGAGCTAAAGCTAAAAATAATAGCTTCACCAGTGTAGTAGAGCCGTGCCAAACGGGACGGCGCAGTTTGCAACAAAATGACTCGTAGCCTCATAGGGATGTAGAAACCAAAGTGAAAGGGGTTTATGCAATTTCACCATAGCATTACATAAACGCCAACATTTGAATGCATACATGGTACACTGAGCTTGTTCCAGGGGTACGGTGCGTGCCGAAAAGTCGATCTCCATTTCTCAACTAGCCCACGGGCAACGCCGGCTCAGGGACGTAGGGAGTAGCACAGAGCATGAGAGGGTTCTTCCTCCGCACGCCGAGCCCCATGGCCTCCTCCATGTTGAGCTCGTCCATGCCGGGGGGAAGCCTCCAGTCGAAGTGGTACATGAGCTGCAGCAGCGCCAGCTCCATGCCGGCCAGCCCGTAGTTGTAGCCAGGGCACATCCGGCGGCCGGCCCCGAACGGCGTGAACTCGAAGTGGAGGCCGTAGAAGTCGACGGCGCCGTCCTCGGCGAACCGCTCCGGCCTGAACTCCTCGGGGTCCTTCCAGTAGCGCGGGTCCCGCGAGATCGCCCACGCGTTGACGACGATCCGCGACCCGCCCGGCACCACGTAGCCGCCGAGCTCCGCCGTGTCGATGCTCTCCCTGGGCACCAGCAGCGGCGCCGCCGGGTGCAGCCGGATCGCCTCCTTCATGACCAGCTTCAGGTACTTGAGGTCGCTGCTGCGGAGGTCCGTCTCTTTGATGGTCTCCTTCCCGCGGAACGTGCGCCGGATCTCCTCCTGCAGCTTCTTCATCACGCGCGGGTTGCGCACGATCTCCGACATGGCCCACTCCGTCGACGAGCCGGACGTGCCCGTGCCGCCGGCGAACATATCCTGTGTGTGTATCGTATATATATTAGATACTCGGTATTGTACGTCAGAACGTACGTACGGTGTTGCATGCAGAACAATTTTTGTTCGATGGAATCGAATCACAAACCAAAAGATAATAAAGAAGAAAAAAAAGGGAGGAGATGCAGTAATAAAGAACTAGAGATACCAGGACGACAGCTTTGATGGTGTTGTCCGTGACAGGGAAGCCCCACGCGTCGTCGTTCTTCTGCAACGTGAGCATGACGTCGACGACGTTCTCGTCGACGACCTCCTTCCCGGCGGCCACCATCCGGGCGCGCTCCCGGCGGCTCTTGTCGATGATGTCGACGAGTATGGCGTCGAACGTGCGGTGTATCTCCCGGAGCTTGCGCTTCATCCCGGTGAGCTCGCCGAGCACGTCCCTGAGCCTCGGGAACAGGTCCGGCACGTTGAAGCCGCTGGACAGGCCGATGACGCGCTTGATGGCGTCCTGGAACACGGGCATGTCGGGGCGCACCTCCCCGAACGACGACCTCGAGATGGTGCGGCTGCTGATGTCGTACAGCATCCTGGTGAGGTTCACCGGCGCGCCCGCGGCGGCGGCGGCGCGGATGGCGTCCACCTGCCGCGCCACCTCCTCCTCGCGGATGTGCTGGAAGGAGAGGATCCGCTTGGGGCTGAGCACCTCCTGGATGCACAGCTTGCGGATCTTGCGCCAGTAGTCGCTGGTGGGCGCGAAGATGATGTCGGCCCAGCCGTAGCCGCAGATGCCGCCCACCAGCAGCCGCGGCCGGTTCGCGAAGTTTGGGTCCTGCACCTTGAGCACCTCGCGCGCCAGCTCCCGCGAGGTGACCACCACCAGCGGCATGGTGGGACCGATCTTGAGCATCATGATGGGCCCGTGCACGGCCGCCAGGTCACGCAGGCGGCGGTGCACCAGCGTGTTCACCACGTGGTGCACGCTCCCGATCACCGGCAGCGTGCGCGGCCCCGGCGGCAGGCGACGACGACGGGAGGCCCCCGCATGAAGGAACGTCAGGATGGACACGGCCAGCAGCGCCAGGAGGATGGCGTTGTACATGCTGTCGTCCATGCTGCCGTCAGATGGATGTCACTGCTGGACAGTCTGTCCAAGTGATGTTGCTGATATATCGATCGACCCGAGCTATAGGTAGGCTATTAGAACGCTCAGTGGTCTAAGGCTGGGGCTCTCAGCTGTATTTATAGCTGCGTTCCTCGCGGATGCGAGCTGGTACGTGTGGCCGCGCATGAGAGTGTGACATATTTTATAATCGATTTCACTTTCGTGATCTTCGGTTAGAACGGTTGGTTGGTCCATTGTTACGTTCGGGCCAATTGGAGCACGTATGCGTAAGCGTAATAAAGTTACTAGTACTTGTAATCAAGATTAGATTTACCTGACTAGTCCTTAGGCAGTACATACAAAGAAGTCTAGTAATTTCTAGAGAGATAGTATACTTAATTTAAATAGTTAACTGAGAGTGATCGAAGGCCAAATAGGGCGCCGTCGTTTAACACTAGGCGCGCACTCTGGCTCCGTGCAGAAGCAGAGCAATTGAATACGAGTTTATCGAGTCGACGTAGTGCAGATCACCTCCCCCAGCAGTAGAGGTTTGACCCTTCAGTTTCAGTGCCACGTACTTTGGTGGTCGATTCCGGAGGCTACGATGTAAATTTAGGATTAGGACGACATTGATGATGGTTGAATTTTTCATGCCCACATCGTAAAACCAGCCTGTATATCATTTCGGGCTCAACAATAACTGCTAGTAGTATTTATAAGCGGCATAATTATTATAGATTTGCTAACAACACATCAATCTCAGTCAGCAAGGCTTTTAGTTTGCACTCAGTAACTGAAATGTTCAATCTTCCCTTGTCCCAAATTGCCTTTGATCAAGTGCAAACACTCCAGCAGATGATGCAAGCAACAAATTTAGAAGTTGAAGATGATATCTGAGCATACAGTGGGGGGTCCACCAAATTCGTCTCCTAAAAAATGTACAAAAAGCTGATTGGACACCACCCAAATGATCCAGCTTACAGATGGATATGGAAAAGCTACTGCCAGACTAAACATAAGATCTTCTCTTGGTTACTCCTAAAAGATAGATTAAGTATAAGGAATATTTTGAGAAGAAAACACATGCATATTGATAACTACAATTGTGTACTCTGTAACCAAGGGACTGAAGAAACAACTGAGCATCTATTCCTCCACTGTCCTTTTGCACAACAATGCTGGGGGCTGTTCAATTTGGTAGTCTCAACTGACAGTGGTGTCATCGATAACTTCAATGCTATCAAGAGCCAAATGCACTCACAGTTTTCCATGGAGGCTGAAAGCATATAGGCCTCTAGTTGGGTTTCGATGATTAATGACAATACGTGATTACTGTAACTAACGTATGTTTTGCAGAGACAATTAAGTTAGGTCACGATAATGGAGATCGATTGGGCAATCATAGTGGTCATGCCCCTATGATGGAATTCGTTTCAGTTTTTAAATGATGGACGACAAGGTTAAGGATGGACTAGTTCTAAGTGTCGTTTGGTGTTGAAAAAACACTTATAGTAGTTTAGGACTTTGTTTTTCCTTTGGCCGTACTATTAAGGGGGTATGGACGGGTAGCTTGACCTAGGTGAGTTTAGTGGGCTAGGTGTGGTGCACACTTGCTAAATCTAGCACTAGGTAGCTCCTAAAAAGCCCTTAGATCATTTGGAGCAAACTTTATTCACGTATGATTGAGAGTTGGAAGTGAATAGAGGGTCAAATACTGATCGGACACTGGTGCAGAGTCCGGCCAGTTCATTTGATCAAGGTGAAATCTTCTGGTGCGACCGGACATTGAAAGGTGAGTGACCGGACGCTGGGTCCCAGCGTCCGGTCGATTCCAGTAAGGTTCCAGACAGGAAAAATCGTGATCGGACGCGTCCGGTCACAACTTAAACATTGAAAGTTCGGGGAGAACTGACCGGAGCGTCTGGTTAACATGACCGGAGCGTCCGGTCACCCCGCAGAGGCACATAATGGTTCGTTTTTCAACCAAGGTTATAAATACTTCCTCCATTCGTGTGAGGAGGTACTTTTGCTCATTTCAAAAGCTGAGAAACACCTTTGAGAGTGCCAAGAAGAGCAAGATCCTAGTGAGGTGATTGAGATTTGAGAATCCCAAAGAAAGCCCTCATTAGTGAAAGCAAGAGTAGCAAAGTGTGCATCCACCCTTCTCATTAGGCTTGTCGTGGTCAAGTGAGAGTTCGTGCTTGTTACTCTTGGTGATCGCCATCACCTAGATGTCTTGGTGGTGATTGGGAGCTTGGTGATCATTCGGCGGAGCTTGTGGATGACCCAACTCAAGTTATGAGCGGTTGTGGGTGATTCACCGCGACGGAGTATCGAAGAATCAACCCATAGAGAGCACTTGATCCTTGCGCGGATCAAGGGGGAGCTACACCCTTGCGCGGGTGCTTCAACGAGGACTAGTGGGGAGTGACGACTCTCCGATACCTCGGCAAAACATCGCCGTGTTTCTCCTTCTCTCTTTACTTTGTGCATTTACTTTGAGCAATTCAATTCTTGTTATTTACATTCATAGAATTGCCATGATAGAGTAGGATTGGAACATAGGTTACTAAACTTTTGCGCGGTAGATCAATAGAAACACTTTCTAGGCACAAGGGGTTAATTGGGCTAACCGTAGGACTTAATTATTGCAAAGAAATTTAGAATTAGCCCAATTCACCCCCCTCTTGGGCATCTTGATCCTTTCAATTGGTATCGGAGCCTCATGCTCACGTATTTAGACTTAACTGTCTAGAGAAAGATGTCTCACGGGGATAGCCCTCCTCCTATCTTTGAGGGGGATGATTTTCTATATTGGAAAATCCGCATGGAGGCGTATTTAGAAGCTCTAGATGTTGGAATACTTAGAGCCACCTCACAAGGTTTCTCAAAACCTCGAGATGCCACACACCTACAAGGCGATGAGGTGAATTATGAGAAATAGAATGCAAAGGCTCGAAACACCATCTTTAGAGGCCTTTGCAAAGATGTGTTCAACCGGGTGAGGAACCACAAGGACGCCCATGCACTATGGTCGGACATTTGTGCACTCTATGAGGGAACTAAGAGCGAGCGTGAGAAACACTATTATCTTGTCATGAAAAAGCTAAATTCATTTGAGATGCTTCCTAAAGAGAGTGCTAATGAAATGTACTCACGCTTGAATATTCTTGTAGAGAAAGTCAATGGGCTTGGACTTACTCAAATGCAACCATCCGACGTTGTAAGAAAGATTTTAAGTGTCCTCTCCATTGATAAATATGGGCATATTGTGATCGTGCTTCATCAAGGTGATCTTTCCACCACTACACCGACACAAATTTTAGAAAAAATCAATGCTCATGAGATGTATATGCACACCATATCACAAGATGGCTCATCCTCTAACAAGAAGAAAGACAAGGACTTAGCATTCAAAGCTAGCCAAGAGAAGGGCAAAGCAAGGCTTGAGTATGAGAGCTCAAGTGATGATGAAGTTGATGATGCTAGTCTTGCTCTCATGGTGAGAAGAACCTCCAAGATGCTAAAGAAGCTTAACAAGAGTGGCATCAAGTTTGATGGCAAGAAAAATAAGTTCTTCACAAGCTCTAGAAGGAAGCCAATCTCAGAGATGGATTGCTACAATTGTGGGGAACTTGGTCATCTAGCACACCAATGCACAAAGCCCAAGAAAGACAAGTACAAGAACAAGGGCAAGGGCAAGAAAGATGACTCAAGTAATGAAGAAAAAGATGAGAAGAAAAAGAACAAGCCATACAAGAAGAAAGATGGCAAGAAGAAGGATTTTCACAAGAAAAAGAAGAATGGGAAGGCCTACATCATTGGTGATTGGCTGATGGACATTGATTCATCAAGTTGCTCATCCGATGATCATAGTGATAATGAGAAGGTGGCCGTAATTGTGATTGACTCTTCATCATCTTCACCGACACCATCGCTGTCATCCTCTATATACCTATGCTTTATGGCCAAGGGTGAACGAAAGGTATCAAATGATGATGATAGTAGTAGTGATAATCATGCTAACAATGATGATAGTGGTAGTGATAGTGATGATGAAGAATTTGAATCACCTTCATATGATGAACTTGTCAAATTGCTAAACAAATATACTAGGATCATTAGAAAGACTAGAGCTAAGAATGATAAGCTAGAAGCTAAGAATGATTCTCTTTTAGCTAAATGTGATGTAGCCGAAAAGGCTAGTGTTGAGCTTAGAGAAGCAAATGATGCTATATCATCCAAACTCAAGGAGCTCAAATCTTCTAAGAAATAGCTTAAAGAAAAATATAATAAACTTGAGAGGATACATAATGAGCTCATCACTAGCCATAATATGCTAAAAGATGAATATACAACCCTCAAGATTAATCATGATAATCTTGTCATTGCTCAAGAATATTTATCCAATGAGCCACATGATGCTACTAATGATGTTGTTAAGATTGATATAGCTACATCATGTGATGATTTGATTATTGAGAGCATTGAGCAAAGTTCTAGTAGCAAGGGCAAGCAAGTGGTTGAGACCGATGATTATGATGAGTATGTTAAGCTCAAGAATGACAATGAAAAGCTAAAGAAAGATCTTGAAGAGCTCAAAACCACCAACACTATAGTGCTAGAAACTCTTGATCATGATGGTGACTTGATTCTTGAGAATGAGAAGCTCAAAGAAGAGAACAAGAAACTCAAGGAAGAGAAAAACAATGATGCACTCAAGGAAGAAAATAAGAAGCTCAAGTTAGAGAAAGAGCATCTCAAGATTGGATTGAGCAAGTTCACAAGAGACAAGCATCTTTAAAGTGAGCTACTAATGAACACCGTCACGAAGATGGATAGAAGTGGTATTGGGTACTTGGCAAACCAAGAGAAGAAGGCTCAAGCTCAACAACAACACAAGTCAAAGCCAAAGCCAAAGAGGTGTGTTGAGTGTGGACAAGAAGGCCACTTTGCCCATGAGTTCCAAACTCCACCACCACAACCCTTGCCCAAGCATGCTAGACCTTTTGCTTTCAATGCTCATTACATGCTTAGAAAGTATTCTAGTGGGAAGATGAAAGTCATGTTCTTAGGACCTCCCAACAAGATTAGGCCTAAGAAAATTCAGGTAGCAAAGCCACTTGTTGAGAAGGTGAAGGGCCCTCAACAAGTTTGGGTTCCTAAAACTTGATCTCTTGTGTGTAGGTAAACTACAAAACCGGTGGAAGTCATTAGGTTATTGATAGTGGTTGCACACAACATATAACCGGTGATCCTCATATGTTCACCTCACTAGATGAAGAAGTAGATGGACAAGAAAGAATCATATTTAGAGATAATTCAAAGGGCAAGGTTAAATGATTGAGCAAAGTGGCAATATCAAATGATCATTCTATCTCAAATGTGCTATATGTTGCTTCATTGAGCTTCAACTTGCTATCCATTAGACAATTGTATAATCTTGGCTTGCAATGCCTGTTCACCGAGAAGAAAGTTATTGTATCTAAGAAGGATGATGATCAAGTGATATTAAAAGGATTTAGATACAACAACCTATATTTTGTGAATTTCACCTCCGAAGATGCTAACTTGAAGACATGTCTATTCACTAAAATAACACTTGGGTGGCTATGGCATAGAAGACTTGCTCATGTTGGGATGAGCTCACTCAAGAAGCTAATGAAGAATGATTTGATGAGAGGGTTGAAGGATGTGAAGTTTGAGAAGGACAAGCTTTGTAGTGCATGTCAAGCCAGCAAGTAAGTTGCAAATACTCATCTAACAAAAGCTTTCATGTCAACCACAAGAGTGCTAGACCTCCTTTACATGGACTTATTTGGACCAACAACATACAAGAGTTTGAGAGGAAATCTTTATTGTCTTGTGATTGTTGATGACTATTCAAGATACACATGTGTATTCTTCCTTCATGACAAATCCGAAGTTGCATCATGCTTCAAGAAGTTTGCCAAGAGAGCACAAAATGAATTTGAAGTGAAGCTCAAGAAGATTAGAAGTGACAACAGCAAAGAATTTGACAACACAAACATTGAAGCCTATTGTGATAAAGTTGGGATCAAGTATGAGGTCTCCGCAACATATACTCCTCAACAAAATAGTGTAGTTGAGAGAAAGAACCGGACATTGATCACTCTTGCAAGAACAATGCTTGATGAGTACAACACTCCTGAAGCTCTATGGGCGGAAGCTATCAACACCGCATGCTATGCATCCAACCGCCTATTCCTTCAAAAGTTTCTTGGCAAGACACCTTATGAGTTGCTCAATAGGAAGAAGCCAGACATCTCCTTCTTTAGGGTGTTTGGTTGCAAATGCTACATCTATAAGAAGCAACAACACCTAGGAAAGTTTCAAAGATGTTGTGATATTGGTTTTCTTGTTGGTTACTCATCAAAGTCCAAAGCATATAGAGTATTTAATCATGCCACCGGCTTGGTTGAAGAAACATATGATGTGGAATTTGATGAATCTAACGGCTCCCAAGGAGCACATGAGAATCTTGATGATGTAGGTGATGAACCATTGAGGGAGGCCATGAAGTTATGTAGTGCCATGCATGCAACAATAATTTGACTTTTCTTGTGAGGTGCATAACTTGGCATTTGCAACAAAATCATCAACTTCATCTTCAAAACTCCAAATGACCTCTCAATGACATTTCTAAGAGATGAATGTGCGTAGCTGAAGATCTATTTTTACCTTGTGGCTTCGGGCTGTCTCGATACTCCGGAAGATGGTACTTGGTTTCCTTGTAGGGCGCAAGGTAACCCGAACAATTTTGGTATACGGAGTCCACCAGGTAAAATTTTTCTACACAATGGATCAGTTTTATAAGATTCAACTAGTTCAACTAGAAGCTGCAAATGCAACAGCAGGAAGGTGTTTACCCTATGGGTAGATGTGGAAAGACATGGTGTCAGTGCAGAAAGTGACCAACAAGTAAATATTTGTAGTTTTACCATACGTTGTGATCGGAGGTGGCCTAGCACTCAATGACACAGGGTTTATACTGGTTCAGGCAACATGCCCTACGTCCAGTTTGAGTCGGTCGGTGACTTTATTCCTGAGCCTAGGTGCTCAAAGTTTACAGTGGGGTTACAAACAAGAAGGAGAAAGATGGGGGTACGAGAGGTCCGGTCGACTCCGGTCGGAAGGGCCGAGAGTGACAGGAGCCCCGCTATGAGCTAAGTATTCAAGCGTGTGCTTGAGGTTCGAACTTAGCGGTTCTGTTGTTGTGAACTAGTGAACTTGATCGATCTAAAAATGAATCTAGAATAACTTACCCTGTTGGGAGAGAGTGCATCCCCTTTTATAGATGAAGGGGATGGCCTTACAAGTGATAGGGAGAGAGTACGTATGCTACTGAGTCTTGTTGCCCACGTCGGTGGGTATAGGATGATGATAGGCGCCCACAATACTATTGAATGTTAGATGCACATGGGAGGTGGTGTTGTCTTCTTCGGGTATGGCAGACATCGACGCCTGCCACATTGTTGATACCTGGAGGCATGCAAGGGGTTTTACCATGTTCGTCTGGTACGGTAAAAGCTAGCGCCCACAACACTGTCGATGCCCAGAGGCATGTGGGGGGCCTCACCGTATGGGAGTTAATGGCGCCCACAATACTGTAGGGGAAAATGTCGGCGCCTACAACACTATTTGAGCTCTGTCGTGCTAGAGAGGTTGCAGAGTACTATTTCTGCAGGTGTACAGAGTATGGTCCTCGGTATTAAGATTTGACTTGTGTGCCCTGCCTTATTTTCTCTGTCCGTTTCCTGGTCCTTACCGAGCGGACGTCCCCGGTCGGTTGGTCCCAGTCGGCTCTGATTGAGCTAGTTAGAGAAGAGCAGTGAGCATGGTTTTGGCGTACTCCGGTTGAACACATGGGGTCAGAGTCGAAAGTAGTGCTTTGGCTAGGTCTTCTAGTCAGAGAGGCTGTCCAGAGGCAGGCTGGAGACCGAAGTGAGCGCTCCGGTCGGAGAGGTGGGCCGAAGTCGGAAAACGGGCGCCGCTCCTCCTCGGCCAGACCTTCCGGTCGGTGATTGGATCACCCTTCTAGCCTATTGTTTAGATACTTGGGCTAGCCCATGAGTTGCACGTTGTCTGCTTGGGCCGAGCCTTCGTTGGGAAGCTGGTTCGCGAGGGACCCTGGGTTTATGAACCCAACAGAAGCCCCCGAGCCCTTGGGCGATTCGGGCAGAATCATCTAGGGGATTTTTGTCTTGACGGCGAGTGCGCACGAGCGCACTCACGGGTGTAGCCCTCGAGCCCCCGGGCGATTCAGGTAGAATCGTCTGGGGGGTTTTCATGTTGCCAGCGAGGGAGATTTTTATTTTGTCAGCAGGTGCGCGCGAGCGCACCCGTGGGTGTAGCCCCAAGCTCCCGGGCGATTTGGGCAGAATCATCTGGGGGTGTTTGTTTAGCGGGCGTGTGTGCGTGCTTTTTAGTCAAGATGGAGTCATGAACCAAGGTGTTGTTGTGCAGCCGAGGCGGTTTAGTTTTAGGGATCGGGTGAGACGGAGCTCGTGGGTCATGGCATCGGTGCGCGCCGTGGGATCGAGCGAGGCAGTTAGTTTTTAGGGATCGGACGATACAGAGCTCGCAGGTCCTGGCATCGGTGCGCGCCGTGGGATCGGGCGAGTCGGAGTCATGGATCCTGGCCTTAGTGTAGCCCACGTAGCCAAGGCAGTTAGTCAGTTAGTTTAGAGATCGGGCGAGTCGGAGTTCGCGGATCCTGATGGGGCGAGTTTGGGGTCGTAGACCCAGGTGTTTGGTGTGCAGTCAAAGCATAGCCGATGGATGGGGTGAGTTCGTGGTCACAGACCTAGGTGTTTGGTGTGTAGTCGAAGCATAGCCGAGTGGATGGGGTAAGTTCAGGGTCGTAGACTCAGGCGTTTGGTGTGCAGTCGAAGCGTAGCCGAGTGGATGGGGTGAGTTCGGGGTCGCAGACCCAGGTGTTTGGTGTGCAGTCAAAGCATAGCCGAGTGGATGGGGTGAGTTCAGGGTCACAGACCTAGGTTTTTGGTGTGCCTTGAGCCCCCGAGCCCTGTTGGGCTTTTGGTAGGGGTCGGTTTGAGTCATGTGCGTTACCCCGTCCTCGGTTTCTCACAACCGGAGGGGCTGAGTTTTGTCCCTTGTTCTGATCGCTCGGGCTTGAGTGACGCGCTCGATGAGTTTGCTAACAGGTATGATCGAGTGGAATCTGGGTCCGTCGTTCATGATGGGGTCGGCATAGCCCTCTTATGACATTCTACTGCTCCTTTACCTGCAACCCGGTAGATGCCTAGGTCGTTCCATAGACCGACCCAGGTGGCCTAACGGCCTCCCATTAATGGAGATTCTATGGGCTTGGTAGAGGTTTAGGATCGAACGAGAAGGTTGAGATGACCCTGTCTGCTTTGGGGCAGACTGGGTGAGGGCCGCATGGGGCTCATCTATGTTTTCTCCCCTAGCTCTCTTTGATGTGGGGTGGCCTCGATCCCTTCGTGGGCCGGCCTTCGAACCTCGGTTGGTCATTGCTCATGTCGAATGAGGCAATTGCTGCTCTGTGACGCAACATGGAGCGTTGTGATGCATTTCGCTGCACGTGTGATGTCTTAGTTCCTGAGCCCCCAGGCGGTTCAGGGCCCGAATCGTCCGGGGGGCATGGGCATATGGAATGAATGCGTGTACGAATGTATGAAATGATTATAAAGAAATAGCAAGGGTCGGTAGTGTTACCTTGATGACTCGAGTGATGGGATTTGAAGAGCTCCAATCAGAAATGTCCGACCGGGACCGGTGCTCATCATTTGTGATGGAGTTGGCGTGGCCTATATGGGGCATCCCTTCGCTCCTTACCTATCTCTCGGTGTTTTCCTGAGCCGTTCGATCGACTTGGGAAGCCCGATGGTCTCTCCTAGCGGAGATCCCGTTGTTTGGATTTTTCCAAGTCCCACATGGGGAGGCGGAGAGCTGCCTAGGCGTGGTGATGCTTCAGTTTTTGCGCCCGACGTGCGATAGTGGTGGACCATACCCAGGCCACATCCTGTCTTACCAGGCGGCGTTCCGTCTGACTAGGTGAAAGGTCCCAATATGGCTAGAGGGGGGGTGAATAGCCTATTTAAAAATCTACAAATCAACTAGAGCAATTTGATTTGTATAACAAATAGCGAAATGTAAACTTGCTCTAGCTCTACAAGGGTTGCAAGCCACTTATCCAACAATTCTAGTTGCTATGATCTCTAGGCACATAATTTGTTATGTCACTACTCACTAAGAGCTCTCACACTTGCTACACTAAAGAGCTCCACTAGATGAACTTAATCCACAAAGCAAGCTCTCAATTCTAGCTACACTAAAGAGCTTGCTATAGCTAGTTTGCGGGAATGTAAATGAGTAAGTGAGCTGATTATACCACCGCGTAGAGGAGTGAACCAATCACAAGATGAATACTTTATCAATCACCGATAGAATACCAAAGGGCAAGAGACAACCAATTTTCTTCTGAGGTTCACGTGCTTGCCAACACGCTACGTCTCCGTTGTGTCGACCAACACTTGGTGGTTCGGCGGCTAAGAGGTGTTGCATGAACCTCGTCCATATAATTGGACACCGCAAGAACCTACCCACAAGTGAGGTAACTCAATGACACGAGCAATCCACTAGAGTTACCTTTTGGCGCTCCGCTGGGGAAGGTACAAATCCCCTCATAATCACCGGAGATGGCCACGAACAATCACCAACTCATACCAATCCTCGGCAACCACCAAGAGCAACAAGCGAATCTCGCAGCAAAAACACAAACACCAAGTGCCTCTAGATGCAATCACTCAAGCAATGCACTTGGATTCTCCCCCAATCTCATAAAGATGATGAATCAATGATGGAGATGAGTGGGAGGGCTTTGGCTAAGCTCACAAGGTTGCTATGTCAATGAAAATGGCCAAGAGAGTGAGCTTGAGCCGGCCATGGGGCTTAAATAGAAGCCCCCATAAAATAGAGCCATTGGCTCCTCAGTCCACTGAAAAATGGGGCGACCGGACGCATCGGTCAGATCGACCGGACGCTGAACCCCAGCATCCGATCGTGCGATGTGTGCCACGTGTCCCCTGCTTCAAACACTGATCGCCCGATCACAATGGTCATCAGTACGTTTAAGTTGTGACCGGACGTGCTGCTTCGAAGTGACCGGACATAGGACCTCAACGTCCGATCGTTTCTAGCAAGCATCCAGAAGTGAAAATTCACGACCGGATGCGTCCAGTCATGCTCGATTGGACTCACCCAACGTTCGGTCACTCGGCGTCTCCTTTGTGCGCTACCATGTCAGTAGGGCCGGATGCACCCCTCCAGCGTCCGGTCATAAAGTGACCTAGCATCCGGTCAAAGACCGACACCAGCGTCTTCGCTGCTTCTATAGACCAGACACGCCGGTCCTACCGAGACCAGCGTCCGGTCACTTATAGTGACCTCCATCTTTTCTGTATAGAGCGTCGGTGGCACCGTCAGACTGTCCACACTCTACAGGCGGACACTCCACCGGTGAAGTTTCTAACCCTTGCTCAAATATGCCAACCACCAAGTGTATCACCTTGTGCACATGTGTTAGCATATTTTCACAAACATTTTCAATGGTGTTAGCACTCCACTAGATCCTAAATGCATATGCAATGAGTTAGAGCATCCAGTGGCACTTTGATAACCGCATTTCGATATGAGTTTCACCCCTCTTAATAGTACGGCTATCGATCCTAGATGTGATCACACTCACTAAGTGTCTTGATCACAAAAACAAAATGGCTCCTATCATTTATACCTTTGCCTTGAGCCTTTTGTTTTTCTCTTTCTTCTTTTCCAAGTTTAAGCATTTTATCATCACCATGCCATCACCATCGTCATGATCTTTGCCATTGCTTCATCACTTGGAGTAGTGCTACGTATCTCATGATCATCTTGATAAACTAGGTTAGCACTTAGGGTTTTATCAATTAACCAAAACCAAACTAGAGCTTTCAATCTCCCACTTTTTGGTAATTGATAACAACCCTTATACAAAGATATGAATTAAAGTTCATTTGGATCCATGTTGCTTGCCCAAGCATATTTACCATGTGTAAAGGATATGGACAAGTTTCATAAACTCCAAATGGTAGTAATTGCTCCCCCTACATATGTGCTAAGAGTTTGAATTGTAGCTTGCACATATGCTTAGATAGGAAATATAGGAGACAATTTCTATCAAATGATGCTAAGGTATAAGAGATGGACCTTTGAAGCGTGATACCAATCGGAGTACACCAATATACTATCCTTAGCATCATTAGTAACTAGACATACACAAAAACTAGAATACCCCATGAGATCAACTTTAAAAGCAAGGGTCTAGTTTTTATAATGTGAGCATGAGTCTAGTTACTTAGCCTATGCATGCTAGTTTTTCATTTCATCATTCAAACCTACAACTAGCATACACCACACAAGCATGGATATTGAAATTAAAGACTTGTGCCATGCATGCAAATATGTGAAATGCCCATTCAAATGCAACATACAAGTTCATGAGCTTGCTCCCCCTACTTGTATGCTCAAAATTTTAATTGATCCCCTTTCTTTGTCATATTTTATCTCTCCCCCTTTGTTTCTTTGTTGTCTTTTCACTATCTTTGTACACTATTTCTCCCCCTTTGTCATCAATGACCACAAAGGCTTAAAGTATAGATAGGGTAGGATTATCAATGTCAACAATTAGCACAAAAGATGACTTCAAATTATAGATATGTTGGGGTGAAATCATGTGAAATGAGGATCATTTTCCCAATTTGATTCAATCTAGATTACTTGCAAAAGATATTTAACTCGGTTTGATCCCAGGACAAGCTTCTTCACACCTCCAAATAAGGGTTATCTTGTACCATGTTGAGTTAAACACTTATAGCTTATTTTCTAGATCAAACACTAGGTTTACAAGTCCACAAACATGTCATATGCTACCACTAGATCATTTCAAATATACAAGCAATAGTGGTATCATACAAGCATCAAATTCATTTGATTTTCATGAATGAGCCTAGGACATGATAGGAATGACTAGATGCACTAAACAAGTTCTTAGCAATGGATGGATGACATGTCAATCAACTTTACCTTGCTTTACTCGAAGGAGAGGCATGTCATATAATAGGGGGTGCATCACCACATATTGGAGAAGTCAAGTATGTTCAATTCATTCCTTAGCTTGCAAAACCTCTTCTCATCAAGTGGCTTGGTGAATATGTCGGCAAGTTGATCTTCGGTGCCCACACTCTCAATGCAAATATCCCCTTTTTGTTGGTGATCTCTTATGAAATGATGGCGGACATCAATATGCTTTGTTCTTGAGTGTTGAACCGGGTTGTTGGTGAGCTTGACGGCACTTTCATTGTCACATAGCAATGGCACTTGCTTGAACTTGATTCCAAAGTCACTCAAAGTAGCCTTCATCCAAAGTAATTGAGCACAACAACTACCGGCCAAAATGTACTCCGCTTCGGCGGTTGAAAGTGCTACACTATTTTGCTTCTTTGATGACCAAGATACAAGTGATCTTCCTAATAGTTGACATGTGCTCGATGTGCTCTTTCTCTCTACTTTGCATCCCACATAATCGGAGTCCGAATATCCAATCAACTCAAATCTTGCTCCTTTGGGATACCACAATCCAACATTTTGTGTATGCTTCAAGTACCTCAATATTCTTTTTGTTGCTTTCAAGTGACTTTCTCTTGGTGAGGCTTGAAATCTAGCACACATGCATACACTAAACATCACATCCGGTCTTGATGCAGTCACATAGAGTAGACTTCCAATCATGTACCGATACATCTTTTGATCCACCATGTTGCCACTAGCATCACTATCCAAGCTTCCACTTGTCCCCATTGGTGTACTTATAGCTTTCGCATCATCCATTCCAAACTTCTTAAGCATGTCCTTGACATACTTGCCTTGACTCACAAATGTGCCATTCTTCATTTGCTTGATTTAAAGACTAAGGAAGTAACTAAGCTCTCCAATCATAGACATCTCAAACTCACTTGCCGTCATCTTGCCAAACTCCTCACAAAATTCTTGATTTGTTGATCCAAAGATGATATCATCAACATAGATTTGCATTACAAACAAGTCATTTCCAAGCTTCTTGGTGAAGAGAGTGGTGTCAACCTTTCCCATCTTGAACCCCTTAGAGAGTAGGAAGTCCCTCAATCTCTCATACCATGCTCTAGGTGCTTGCTTCAATCCATACAAAGCCTTTCTCAACTTGTACACATGGTTAGGTTTCTTTTCATCCTCAAAACCAGGAGGTTGCTCAACATACACAAGCTCATTGATGTACCCATTTAGAAATGCACTTTTCACATCCATTTGGTACAACTTGATGTTGTTGGCACAAGCATAAGCTAGCAAGATCCTAATTGCTTCCAATCTTGCAATCAGGGCATATGTTTCTCCAAAGTCAAGACCTTCAACTTGAGTGTAACCTTGAGCCACTAATCTTGCTTTGTTCCTTATTACTATCCCATCTTGATCTTGCTTGTTCCGAAAGACCCACTTGGTTCCTATCACATTATGATCCTTAGGCCTCTCAACTAACTCCCATACTTGATTTCTTGTGAAGTTGTTTAGCTCTTCATGCATAGCATTGACCCAATCAACATCAGTCAAAGCTTCATCTATCTTTTTAGGTTCAATGGATAACACAAATGAGAAGTGCTCACAAAATGAAGCCAATCTTGATCTAGTTTGCACTCCTCTTGAAATATCACCAATGATAGTGTCCAATGGATGATCTCTTGCAACATTGGTTGGTTGAAGCACTTGCACTTGATTGCTAGCATTTGATTGATCACTTGGTTGAGATGATGAACTAGCCACTTATTATTGATCTTGCACTTTGTCATCACTAGTTCTTGCTTGAACTTGATCATGAGAACCACTAGCTTGCACATTTGAGTTAGAGAGCACTTGAATCTTGTCATCTTCAACATCAATCGCCACTCTAGGCCTTAACTCACCAATGTCCATGTTCTTCATTGCATTGACCAATTGAGTGCCTCTTACATCATCTAGATTCTCATCTTCCTCTTGGGAACCATTTGTTTCATCAAACTCCACATCATGAACTTCCTCAAGAGTACCATTAGCCAAATTCCAAACTCTATAAGCCTTGCTAGTAGTGGAGTAACCAAGCAAGAAACCTTCATCACATTTCTTTTCAAACTTACTCAATCTAGTGCCTTTCTTTAATATGTAGCATTTACAACCAAAAACCCGAAAGTATGCTATGTTGGGCTTTCTTCCATTCAATAGCTCATAAGGTGTCTTCTCCATCATAGGGTGACAATAGAGTCGGTTGCTATAATAGCAAGCCATGTTGATTGCTTCGGCCTAAAATGAATGACTCACATTGTACTCACTCAACATTGATCTTGCCATATCAATTAAGGTTCTATTCTTCCTTTCAACTAGCCCATTTGATTGAGGAGTATACTTGGCCGAGAATTGATGTCTAATTCTAAATTCATCACATAACTCATTAATTCTAGTGTTCTTGAACTCACTTCCATTATCACTTCTAACTTTCTTGATTGTTGTTTCAAACTCATTGTGAATACCCTTGACAAAAGATTTGAATGTTGCAAACACATCACTCTTGTCACCAAGAAAGAATACCCATGTGTATCTAGTGAAATCATCCACAATCATAAATCCATATTTATTTCCTCCAATGCTAGTATATGTGGTTGGTCCAAACAAGTCCATGTGTATTAACTCAAATGCCTTAGATGTGCTCATAATACTCTTCTTAGGATGTGTGTTACCAACTTGCTTTCCGGCTTGACATGCACTACATAGCTTATCTTTCTCAAAAGTGACATCTTTCAAGCCTCTAACTAAGTCATGCTTGATTAACTTGTTTAATTGTTTCATTCCGACATGACCAAGCCTTCTATGCCATAACCAACCCATGCTAGACTTAGTGATCAAACATGTTGACAATTGAGCTTCTCTAGCATTGAAATCAACTAAGTATAGATTCTCATATCTAAATCCTTTGAATATCAAGTTAGAGCCATCTACACTTATGATCTCTACATCATCCACACCAAATATGCACTTGAAACCAAGATCACATAATTGAGCTACCGACAATAGGTTGAAGTTCAAGCTCTCTACTAGTAGCACATTGGAAATGCTCAAATCATTGGATATTGCAATCTTACCAAGCCCTTTGACCTTGCCTTTGCCATTGTCACCAAATGTGATACTATCAATCCCATTGCTCTTGCTTTCATTGATTGAATTGAACATTCTTGGATCACCGGTCATGTGTTGTGTGCACCCACTATCAAGCACCCAATGCCTTCCTCTGGCTTTATAATTTACCTACAAAAGAAGATCAATTCTTTTTAGGTACCCAAACTTGCTTGGGTCCTTGTAGGTTAGTCACCAAGGTCTTTGGTACCCAAATGGCCTTCTTCTTTGGGCCCACAATTGGTGTACCAATGAACTTAGCCTTCACACCGTTGGCACCCTTATAAAGCATGTAACAAGAATCAAACTTGATTGAGGATACAATAGGTAGCTTGTTCTTGTTAGTCTTGCAATTTTGCTCTATATGCCCAACTTGCTTGCATCTATTGCAAAACCGACCATTGCCCTTCATAAAGCTAGCTTTGGGAGTGACAAAGGCCGCCTTGCCTTTCTTGGGGGTATAGCCTAATCCCTCTTTGTTGAGAGAAAATATTTGACTACCCAAGCATTTTAGCAAGTGGGCTTCTCCACCATAGGCATTGCCTAAGGCACGAGTGAGCTCATTCACCTCCTTCTTGAGGTTCTCATTTTCCACCATTAGTGATGTTTCATTCATAGGTGGAGTAGTAATGATTGTGCTACAAGAAGTGTTAGTAGGAGCAACAATAATGGGTTCATAAAAAGATTCATCAATAAGATCACATGTTAGTCCTATATCACATGTTATGATCACTTGCTCCTTCTTGGCTTCCTCCACTTTGACTTGCTCAATAAGAGAGGAGTGAGCCTTTTCAAGCTTAGAGTGAGCTTTACCAAGCTTCTCATGGGCTTCCATTAGCCTCTCATGAGTGGCATTGAGCTCATCAAGGGATTGCTCAAGAAATTTGACTTTCTTGTTCAATTCCTTGCACTCCTTTCTCTTCATCTCAAAGCAAGTATGCACTTGCTCACACATGTCCATGAGCTCCTCCTTGGAGTACTCCTCCTCATCATCATCATCACTCCTACAAGCATCACTTTCACATTCATCATCATCACTCACATCATATTTTACCTTGGTAGGTTTTGCCATGAGGCACGTCGATGGAGTGTCGAAGATGGAGGGCTTGTTGTTGATGGCAATGCTTGCTAGTCCTCTCTTGATAGATTTCTTGTCATCATCACTAGAGCTATCACTATCCGAAGAGCCATCACTATCCCATGTGACCACATAGCCTCCTCCTTTCTTCTTCTTTTGGAAGGTCATTCTCTTCTCCTTCTTCTCCTTCCTTTCTTTCTTGTCCTTCTCATCTTCATCATTGTCACTATTGTAAGGACAATTAGCTACAACATGATCGGGGCTCTTGCAATTGTAGCATCTTCTCACATACTCTTTCTTCTTGGTGTGATCTTTTCTCTTGCACCATAGCCCTTCTTCTTCATGAACTTGCCCATCTTGCGCACAAAGAGAGTCATAGCTTCATCATCAATATCACTAAGATCATCATTATCACTTGATTCTTTCTTGGACTTGCCCTTGTTCTTGGATGATGATGAGCTAGCCTTGAATGCTATACTCTTCTTCTTCTTGTCCTCTTCTTCCTTCTTGTCATCCTTGTCATCCCCCTCCCTTTCCACATGATATGTCTCTTGTGTCATGACATCACCTAGTACTTGGTTGGGGGTAGTGTCCTTCAATCCTCCTCTTATGATGAGCAATCTCAACATCTCAAATCTTGGAGGTAAGCACATCAAGAACCGACGAGAGACATCATCATCCTTGGTCTTCTCTCCCAATGCCTTCAAATCATTGATAATCATTTGCAATCGATGGAACATCTCCGGAATGCTCTCATCATCCTTCATCTTGAAGCTTATCAACTTATCCTTGAGGATATACAACTTGGCACTCTTCACCGCCGGTGTGCCCTCATATGTTTCCTCTAATCTCCTCCATACCTCATTTGCTCTTTCACAATCTTTGATTTACTCAAACACTTTTGAATCAATGGCATTGTATATGGTGTTAAGAGCCATAGTGTTGCATTGCTTATTGGTCTTGTCTTGGTTGGTAGGATTGTCGGGATCAATGATGGCATAATCATTTTCAGTCACTTCCCATACTTGATCATTGATTGAACCCAAATACATCCTCATCTTTCTCTTCCAATAATCATAAGATGTACCATCAAAGAACGGTGGTTTGCCCCCACATGGTTGAACACAACTTGAGCCATAATTTGACACTGAGGTTGTTAAGCCTTTTAATCAAACGGTGACCATGGCTCCGATACCACTTGAAAGGTCCTAATATGGCTAGAGGGGGGGGGGTGAATAGCCTATTTAAAATTCTACAAATCAACTAGAGCAATTTGATTAGTAAGACAAATAGCGTAATGCAAACTTGCTCTAGCTCTACGAGGGTTGCAAGCCACCTATCCAACAATTCTAGTTGCAATGATCAATTGGCACACAATCTACTTGACCACTACTCACTAAGATCTCTCACAAATGCTACACTAAAGAGCTCCACTAGATATGTTTAAAGCACAAGGCAAGCTCTCAATTTTAATTACACTAAAGAGCTTGCTATATCTAGTTTGTGGAAATGTAAATGAGTAAGTGATATGATTATACCGCCGGGTCGTGGAGTGAACCAATCATAAGATGAAGACTAAGCCAATCACCGATTGAATACAAGTAGCAAGAGACAACCGATTTTCTCCCGAGGTTCACGTGCTTGCCAACACGCTTTGTCCCCGTTGTGTCAACCAACACTTGGTGGTTTGGTGGCTAAGAGGTGTTTCACAAACCTCGTCCACACGATTGGACACCGCAAGAACCTACCCACAAGTGAGGTAACTCAATGACACGAGCAATTTACTAGAGTTACCTTTTGGCACTCCACCGAGGAAGGTACAACTCCCCTCACAATCACCGGAGACGGCCACGAACAATCACCAACTCATGCCGATCCTCCCACCGCTGCACCAAGCCGTCTAGGTGGTGGCAACCACCAAGAGTAACAAGCGAAATCCGCAGCGCAACACGAATACCAAGTGCCTCTAGATGCAATCACTAAAGCAATGCACTTGGATTCTCTCCCAATCTCACAAAGATGATGAATCAATGATGGAGATGAGTGGGAGGGATTTAGCTAAGCTCACAAGGTTGCTATGTCAATGAAAATGGCCAAGAGTATGAGCTTAAGCCGGCCATAGGGCTTAAATAGAAGCCCCCACAAAATAGAGCCGTTGTACCCCTTCACTGGGCACACTGCGGGCTGACCGGACGCTCTGGTCAGACTTGACCGGACGCTGGCCCTCAGCGTCCGGTCGCCCAATGGAAGCCACGCGTCACTAGCTTCAAACATTGTTTGTCAGATTTCAATGGCTACGAAGCTGACCGGATGCTCCGACAAAACTGACCGGACGCTCTGGCAAAACTAACCGGACGCTGAAGCCCCAGCATCCGGTCGTTTCCAGTAAGCTCCCCGAGGCGTATTTTTTTGACCGGACGCGTCTGGTCCATCTTGACCGGACATAGACTAGCGTCCGGTGCAATACCCTAGGTACTGTATAGACCCGTTAGTTTGACCGGACACAGCCTATCAGCGTCTGGTTGCTGAGTGACCCAGCATCTGGTCAATAGACCGACGCGCGCACCCTTTGCGGCCACTGACCAGATGCGCCGGTCCAACCGAGGCCAGCGTCCGGTCACTTACAGTGACCTCCAATTTTTCTGACTAGGGCGTCGGTGGAGTTCATTACTCTTGCTCCCAAACTTCACCACCCTTGATCAAATGTGCCAACCACCAAGTGTATCACCTTGTGCACATGTGTTAGCATATTTTCACAAACATTTTCAATGGTGTTAGCACTTCACTAGATCCTAAATGCATATGCAATGAGTTAGAGCATCTAGTGGCACTTTGATAACCGCATTTCGATATGAGTTTCACGCCTCTTAATAGTACGGCTATCGATCCTAGATGTGATCACACTCACTAAGTGTCTTGATCACAAAAACAAAATGGCTCCTATCATTTATACCTTTGCCTTGAGCCTTTTGTTTTTCTCTTCTTCTTTTCCAAGTTTAAGCATTTTATCATCACCATGCCATCACCATCGTCATGATCTTCGCCATTGCTTCATCACTTGGAGTAGTGCTACCTATCTCATGATCATCTTGATAAACTAGGTTAGCACTTAGGGTTTCATCAATTAACCAAAACCAAACTAGAGCTTTCACCTGGGTTGAAAATGTTAGGGCTGGGGTGTTTTTATAGGAGCAAGTGTTGACTAAAAAGTGACAAGACCAAATTTAGAGGAAAAATGATGTAGTTGTTCAATGTTCCAAGTGTTGGTGAGAACGTTGTTATTGTCGTCCTCCAGTCGGTAGGTGCCCAGTCGGATTACTTCGGTCACCGTTTAGGGGCCTTCCCATGGTGGAGAGAGTTTGTGTTTTTCCTTCGTTGATTGTGTCCTCCGGAGTACAAGATCACCGACTTCGAGTATCCTCCCCCTGATCTTCCTTTCGTGGTACCTGTGGAGGGTTTGTTGGTAGCGAGTGGAGCGGATGATGGTCGTCTCACGGGCCTCTTTGAGCAGGTCAACTGCCTCTTGCTGAGCCTCCGTGACTCGGTCGTGGTCGAAAGCCTTTACTCTTGGGGCACCGTGGTCGAGGTCGAAGGGCAGTACTGCCTCAGATCCGTAGGCTAGGAACATGGGTGTGAACACTGTGGATCGGTTTGGGGTCATTCTCAGGCTCCAGAGGATCACTAGGACCTCTGCAACCCATCACCCAGCGTACTTGTTGAGTCGGTCGAAGATGCATGACTTAAGTCCTTGGAGGACCATGCCATTGGCACGCTCGACCTGACCATTAGTTTGTGGATGTCCGACCGAGGCCTAATCCATCCTGATGCCGTATCCATCACTAAAGTCTAGGAACTTCTTTTCGGTGAAGTTAGTCCCGTGGTCAGTGATGATATAATTAGGAACACTAAACCGGTAGATGATGTTGAGGAAGAATTTGACTGCCTCTTCCGAGCAGATGTTGGTGATGGGCTTGGCCTCTATCCACTTGGTGAACTTGTCGACTGCTACGAGTAGGTGAGTGAAGCCTCCTAGGCCCTTTTTGAGGGGTCCCACCTTGTCGAGGCCCTAGACCATGAATGGCTAGGTGATAGGGATGGTTTGGAGCTCCTGTGCCGACAAATGGGTTTGCCGAGAGTAGGACTGACATCCTTCACACCTATGGACGACCTCCTCTGCATCTCGTAGCGCGGTGGGCTAGTAAAAACCTTGGCAAAAGGCTTTTCCGACCAGCGACCTTGGGGCTGCGTGATGTCCGCAAATCCCAGCATGGACCTCAAAGAGGAGCTGCTTCCCCTGGTTGTCGGGGATGCACTTCATGAGCACCCCTAATGGACTCTGTTTGTAGAGTTCATCACCGAGCACGATGAAGGTCTTGGCGCGTCGAGTGATCCGTCGGGCTTCAGTCCTTTCGGGTGAGAGAACCTCCTCAAAGAGGTAGGCGAGTAGCGACACTCGCTAGTCAATTTGATCGAGTGCCAATACGACGACGTTGGCGGGTGACGTTGTCATGGAGGTACTAGGATCGGAGCCCCCGAGCGCTGGCTTGGCATTGGGGTCGGAGCCCCCGGGCGCTGGCTTGGCGTCGGGGTCGGAGCCCCTGAGCAATGGCTAGGCGTCGAGGTGCGTCTAGACTAAACCTTCCAGGATGTGGGTGGACAGCTCGTGGACGTCATTGATGAAGACCCTGCTTGGGGATGGTTCCCGCCTACTGACCAATTTTGCAAGAAAATTGGCGGCATCGTTGTCCTTTCAGGGGACATGATGCAGCTCGATCCCCTAGAGTTTGTCCTCAAGCTTGCACACCTCTTGGCAGTATGCTACCATGAGGGGGCTTTTACATGAGGACTCCTTTATGACCTGATCAATGACTAGCTCTGAGTCACCACGAATGTAGCACCAAGCTCAATGGTGATGCGTAGTCTGTTGATGAGGGCCTTGTACTCCGCGGCGTTGTTTGAGGCTGAAAAGTGGAGGCGGATGGTGTAGCAGAGCCTACTCCCATCCGCGGAGATCAGAACCACTCCAGCCCTGAGCTAGGCGCCATTACGGATCTATCAAAGTACATTGTCCAGTACTCATGGGTGACGTCCGAGATCGGTAGCTGCACCTCTGTTCATTCGGTGACAAAATCCATGAGAGCCTGAGATTTAATGGTGGTACGGGGGATGTACCTCATGTCGTGGCCCATGAGTTCGAGTGCCCACTTAGAGATCTATCCCATGGCGTCATGGTTGGGGATGATGTCCCCGAGCAGGTATGAAGTGACGACCGCGACTTCATGGTCGGTGAAGTAGTGCAGGAGCTTCCGGGTCGCCATCAACACATCATATAGGAGTTTCTACACCTATGGGTACCGGACCTTGGGGTCGATGAGTACTTCCCCGATGAAGTATATGGGACGCTGGACCTTAAGTTGGTGTCCTGGCTCCTCCCTTTCGACGACTAGCATGGCGCTTACCACATGGTTACTGGCCACGATGTAGAGGAGAAGGGGTTCTCCCTGTTTGGGAGCGATGAGGATCGGGGCTAACGCCAGGGACATTTTGAGGCTCTCCAGGGCCTGCTGAGCTTCCTCAGTCCAGACAAAAGTGTCCATCTTTTTGAGGAGCTTGTAGAGTGGCATCCCTTGTTCGTTGAGCCGAGAAATGAATCAGCTTAGGGTAGCTAGATAGCCAGTGAGCCTTTGCACGCCCTTGACATTGCTTATGGGGCCCATGCTAGAGATGGCCGTGATTTTTTGGGGGTTGGCCTCGATGTCGTGCTCGGACACAATGTATCCTAGCAGCTTCCCCTTTGGAACCCCAAAAACACATTTTTCGGGATTCAGCCTGATGTTAAATCTTTGGAGGTTCACGAACGTTGCGGCCAAGTTTGTGATCAGGTCGCAAGCTTGAGTTGTTTTGACCACTATGTCAACAACATAGATGGTGATCATTGGTCTTGGCCGCTCGGCTTGATCAGGCTGATCGAGCGGGTCGATTTGGTCGGCGAAGCATTGCTGCATGCACCTTTGATAGGTGGCGCCATCGTTCTTCAAGCCAAAAGGCATGGTTACGTAGCAGTATGAACCATACGGGGTGATGAACGAGGTTGCGAGCTGATCAGACTCTTTCATCACGATCTAGTGATAGCCCGAGTAGGCATCCAGAAAGGAGAGGATCTCGCAACCCAAGGTGGAGTCGACTATCTGGTCTATGCGCGGTAAAGGAAAGTGATCCTTTGGACATGCTTTGTTGAGGCTAGTATAATCAATGCACATTCTCCACTTCTCGGTCTTCTTTTTAACAAGAACAAGATTGGCAAGCCAGTTGAAGTGGAATACCTCTATGATGAATCTGGTTGTTAGGAGTTTGGCGATCTCTTCGCCTATGGCCCTACGCCTCTCGTCGTCGAAGTGACGCAGGTGCTGCTTGGCGGGCTGCGGGCTTTGAGCCTAGGATGAGGCACAGCGCATGCTCGGTGACCTCTCGTGGTATGCCTAGCATGTCAGAAGGCTGCCATGCGAAGACATCATGATTGGCGCGCAAGAAGTTGACAAGCTCTCATTCCTATTTGGTCAGGAGCTGGGTCCCGATCCGCACCGTCTTGGTTGAGACGGTGGGGTCAATTCCCACCACCTTAGTTTTCTTGAGCGGGTGGAAGGCCATCGAGGAGGTTGGTTTGTTGCAATCTAGGACTGCTGGGGTCGACGACTCCTCGTGCCGTGGGAGCTTGGATGAATTGATGACCGCGGTGGTGAGCTCGAAATGCTCACGGTCACACGTGAAGGCGTGCGAGAAGGCACTGCTCACGGTGATGATGCCATTTAGTCCCGGCATCTTCAGTTTGAGGTAGGTGTTGTTGGGGATCGCCATGAATTTGGAGTAGCATGGCCACCCCAAGATGGCATGGTAGGACCCTAGGAAGTCCACCACTTCGAAGGTGAGGACCTCTGAGCTGAAGTTGGCTCGGTTGCCAAACGTGATGGGCAGATCGATTTGCCTAAGTGGGTATGCCTGCGCTCCTAGGATCACCCCGTGAAAGGGAGAACCCACAAGGCGGAGTTCCGACCGGGGGATGTGCATGGCATCGAGGGTGTCGACGTAGAGGATGTTGAGGCCACTGCCTCCATCCATCAGCACCTTGGTGAGGCGCTTCTTGCGAACGATGGGGTCGATGATGAGCGGGTAGCATCCTAGTCTCATGACGTGGGAGGGATGGTCCCTCTTATCAAAGGTGATTGGAGATTCCGACCAGCTGAGAAAGGAGGGGACGACCGTCTTAGCGGTGCATGCCTCCCTATAATACACCTTGTGCTGGCGTTTGGTCCAGATGGCGTTGAATCCGCTGAAGATCATTATGCATTCCTCAGGGTCGAGGAAGCCATCTCCATCCTTGCCCGCCGCACCTCCCTTCTTGGCTGCTGCTTCTTTGCCGTCTCCTTCTTTCGACATGCTGGCCTGTCGGAGGAAACATTTGAGGAGCTCGTAGTCTTTGTAAAGGTGTTTGATGGGGTAGGCATGGTTGGTGCATGGGCTATCCATGAGCTTGTTGAACTAGTCAGGTAGGCCCTATTGGGGCTACTTGCCCGTGCGATCAGCTATGGCGACCAACGCAGTGTTGTTCGATCGGCGCCGATCCTTTTTGTTCTTCTTGCCCCTCTGTGCGAAGGGGCCTTTGTCTTGGTCCATGCACTTGGCCTTGCCTTTGTCCCAGCCTTCGTTGAAGACCGCTCCAACCGCCTCCTCGATGGAGGCGTGATTAGTGGTGACATTGAGCAGGTCGTGGGTGGTATGGGGCTTCAGGCAGCCAAGCTTGTGGATCAGGGACTCGCAGGTCGTCCCCGAGAGGAACGCACTGATGGTGTCCATGTCGATGACATCAGGGAGGGAGTTGCATCATTGGGAGAACCTATGAATGTAATCCCGCAGGGACTCGCTGGGCTCCTACTGGCAGCTCTTGAGGTCCTAGGAGTTTCTAGGGTGGACATACGTCCCCTAGAAAATTCTGACGAAGACCCTCTTGAGGTTTGCCCAGTCGTGGATGCTGTCGTGCAGGAGGAATTCAAGCCATGCTCGAACATGTTCCCCCATGCAGATGGGGAGATACTGAATGATGAAAAAGTCATCATTCACCCCTCCGGCTCGGCAGGCGAGCCTAAAATCTTCAAGCCAAATACCAGGGTTTGTCTCCCCGGTGTACTTGGTGATATTGGTGGGTGGTCAAAAGCGCTGTGGGAATGGTGCTCTCCGGATACGCCAGTCAAAGGCCCATGGTCCCAGGCCCTCAGGACTAGGACTCCGGTCGTCTGGCCGACGACCGTGCTAGGGGCGCGTTTCACCACTCCCCTCAATGGTTCGGCCAGGATCCATGTTGCCTGCTCTCACTGCCGCCTGGTGGACGTCATCATCAAGCCGGGCCTGATGCCGGTTGTTGACGACGCTGTGAGTGTCCTGGTGCGGACTGAGCCATTTGTGTACCAGCGGTCAGTGTGGAGCAGGTGCTAGGTCGGACCATGGCACAGCTGCTACCTCCCAAGCCACACCTGGCGCCTGTAGCGACGAGCGGATGGAGCGATCCGTCTGGCACGTCCCCGCTCCCCCGGTAGGGAGAGAGGGCGCGTGTCAGAGTCATGATGCGGAGCTTTCCGCCTATTGAACGGTGGCGGCTTCTACTAGAACCCAGAGCTTCCGATAGACCGCCCGCTCCTAGGGGTCGACAGGCTCGGGAACGCCATGCAGAAGCATTGCTACAGCAGCGACGTTCTGGCTAGCCCGAGCAAACTATGGGAGATCGTTCCCCTCGTTTATGATGTCGTTTTGGACCTGGTGGGCGCGACCCCGGGTGACGCCCACTAGGTTATGCGCATGGGGTGCAACGTGCTACACCAAGCATGCCGACGTAGGCGGTGACTGGTTCTACCGCCGCTGTCGTAGTTCCTCGGCGTGCCCTTGCGCAAACGCAAGGGCCCCTGCATGTAGGTCCGGAGGGGTGTGAGTTTGTGCAGACTCCGCAACGACCAACGGCTATCCCGGAGCGTCTACCATAGCACACTCCCGGGACGGACGGTGGCTAGGTGCCACGTCGCCTACGCTAGAGCCATCGCTCTCACCATTGTCATCCAGGAGTTCATGGAAAGTTGTAGGAGCATAGCTCGCCATTCCCATGAATTTGGATGTGGGAGGGGGATGGCGGTAGCATCCCTCGGAGCCCCTAAACACACACATACATAGGGGATGCGAGGCCATAGGGGAACCGATCGTACGGTGTCCGTGATGCAGTCAATACGGTCCCTCTAGATAATCGGCGGGAGATACTAAATAGAGAGTAAATAACAGTATGCATATCATTCACAGCAGGGTTTGAGCAGAGAATTTGCTCAAAATGAAGCGCAGATGCCTCATTATTTAAGTCATCATGCGTCCCGGAGCTAATGGAGGGCGCCCCTCCGATGGGTGCCAGAATGAGAGTCTCCTCGCGGAGGTGTAGTACGCTGAGCCGTTCGGCGATGAAGTCTAGGCTTCCAAAGAGGAAGGCCTGGGACGGCTCGAAGACGGGTGGAACCCACATCCCAACCCTTGGGAGTGCGGGAAACTCTAGTGAGCCGAAGCGAGTCATATCGCTTGAGCCTGCCATGGTGAAGGTGGTGGAAAAGTGGGCCATCCGATGACCAAAAAGTGTTGAATGTATAATGTCTTCCCCACGGTCGGCGCCAACTATCGGTGCAGAAAGTGACCAACAAGTAAATATTTATAGTTTTGCCTTACGTTGTGATCGGAGGTGGCCTAGCACTCAATGACACAGGGTTTATACTGGTTCAGGCAACATGCCCTACGTCCAGTTTGAGTCAGTCGGTGACTTTATTCCTAAGCCCAGGTGCTCGAAGTTTGCAGTGGGGTTACAAATGAGAAGAAGAAAGATGGGGGTACGAGAGGTCCGATCGACTCCGGTTGGAAGGGCCGAGAGTGACGGGAGCCCCGCTATGAGCTATGTGTTCAAGCATGTGCTTGAGGTTCAAACCTGGCGGTTCTGTTGTTGTGAACTAGTGAATTTGATCGATCTAAAAATGAATCTAGAATAACTTACCCTATCGGGAGAGAGCACATCCCCTTTTATAGATAAAGGGGATGGCCTTACAAGTAAGAGGGAGAGAGTACGTATGCTACTGAGCCTTGTTGCCCACGCCGACGGGTACAGAATGATGGTAGGTGCCCATAATACTGTTGAATGTTAGATGCATGTGGGAGGTGGTGTTGTCTTCTTCGGGTATGGCAGACGTCGGCGCCTGCCACATTGTTGATACCTGGAGGTATGCAAGGGGTTTTACCATGTTCGCCTGGTACGGTAAAAGCCGGCACCCACAACACTGTCGATGCCTAGAGGCATGTGGGGGGCCTCACCATATGAGAGTTAATGGCGCCCACAATACTGTAGGGGAAAATGTCAGCGCCTAAAACACTGTTTGGGCTCTGTTGTGATAGGGAGGTTGCAGAGTACTGTTTCTACAGGTATATAGAGTATGGTCCCTGGTATTGAAGTTTGACTTATGCGCCATACCTTACTTTCTCCATCCATTTCTTGGTCCTTACCGAGCGGACATCCCCGGTCGGTTGGTCCTAGTCGACTCTAATTGCGCCAGTCGGAGAAGACCAGTGAGCAGGGTTTTGGCATACCGTGATCGAAGACGTGGGGTCGGAGTCAGAAGTAGTGCTTTGGCTAGGCCTTCTAGTCAGAGAGGCCGTCTAGAAGCAGGCTGGAGACCAAAGTGAGCACTCCTTCATAGAGGTGGACCAGAGTCGAAAAACGAGCGTCGCTCCTCCTCGGCCAGACCTTCCGATCGGTGATTGGATCGCCCTTCTGGCCTGCTGTTTAGATACTTGGGCCGGCCCATGAGTTGCACGTTGTCTGCTTAGGCCGAGCCTTCGTTGGGAAGCCGGTCCGCGAGGGACCCCGGGTTTATGAACCCGACACATGGCTATACTTGGCCATAGCATCATTGAACACTCTCATGTCATGTACTAAATCAGGTCATACAACAAGAACAAATGTGAACCTCATGTCAAAGTCACAAACAACCATCACATTTTGTGTTGTCATACCCTTGCGGCACATGTGCTGAACCAGCCTATCACTTGGCACCACACATGGTATGTGAGTGCCATCTATTGCTCCTATACAATTGTTGAACAAGGGATGGAACCTAGGGTTTCTCAATCTAGGATGAATTGTTCTAAAGTTTGGGTCTACTAGCTTAATGATGTCTACAGCTAGCTTAACCACACATTGCAAAACTTTCTCAAAGTTGTTGTGAACTGTGCCTAGTGATCTCTCAAATCTATCCTCAGCTTGCCTAACTGACTGTGGTGCTCCAAGTATCCAAAGGAACATTCATAAAGCCTCAACAGAGGTACTCTAGGTACTAGATTTTAGGCCATATGACTCAACCAGCAGATCATGAAGTCAATGGAATACAGTTGGGCTCATTCTAAACATGTTGTAGCAGTTGTTTCTATCTCCTAGCTTTCTCTCTACCCATTCTAGTCCAATTAGCAATGGTTGCCTCCTCTCAGCCCTACTGCAGTATTTGTCATGGTGAATAGCAAACAGGTACATACTGTTCATAAAATCACTGTCATCATCCTCAAGAAGCATTCTATAGATATCCTCATCACTTGATTCATCAGAATTCTCCCCATCCCTCAATGCATGAGCATCCTGACACATAAATGCATGACAATCTTAGTTATATATGCCAGCAAAAAATTGATCATGCATCACAAGCTCACATCACAATCACAAATGAAATTCATCACACAGTTCAACTGACATAGTGCAAACTCTCATGACATAGTGCAAATGACAAACATAGTTCGAATGACATAGTGCAAATACAACAGACTTAGTTCAAATGACACACTTACTACAATAACAGACATAGTTCACATGACATGAATTGTTCAAATGACAGACATAGTTAAGATAAGAGGATCTAGTTGTTGACCCCAACAAAGTACTCAATGAAGCCCAGCCTTCCTATTGGTGTAGATGTTCCAATGAAGAACTCCATTCTATCGTCATCTTTGGTGATCTTGTGCATAGTATACCACAACTGCTTGTTTCCTTCGTCTATGCCACACTCTCGAGCTAACTACTGCACATACCTAATCTTTTCTACTTTGGCAACCTCCGTCTGTTGGGCAATCTGCTGCTTGTTTTCCAAATGTTTCTTGAACATCAGATTCCTCTTAGCTTGAATCCTGGCATTCTCGCTCATGAACTTGTACATGCTCCTAACTGCTGGGCTCTTGGACTTCTTGCTAAGACTAGAGCCAGTGGTGCTTGTGTTGCTTGCTCTCTTGTGGCTACTGATGCTAACTGGGGTCTGAACATCAAGGTCCTCAGGTGGCTCTTCCTCCTATTCCTCATCCACAGTGACACTTTCTCGAGGAACAAATGAGGTGAAGCCATCAACAGCTACACCATGGAATATTTGGTCCAATTCATTAATGTAACATGGGCACCCACACTTGCATTTCTTCCAGTCTAGGTGACCCCACAGAACTTATCTTTGTGAGCAAGGGTAGAGCTTACTGGACATAAACAACAAACAAGCAGTTTTGGCAACTACCTTAGTGTTGTCTTCCCACCATTGATCAGTGGCATCAACAGTTCCATCATAAACCAAATTTGTTGCAAAATAGTACCTTCCTATGACCTCCCTCATCCCTGTCTTGTTCATGACACCATTCACGCAGTTACCTTTAGTAATTTGGTCAACCCCAATCTCACATAGTTTTCCGGTATTTGGTTCTGACCAATTCCCCCTGTCGACTCTATCCTAAACGATCCATAACAAGAATACGTACATATATTACGAAGACGGCAAAAATCAAACAAATAGCATATTTTTCTGGGTTCTGAAAAAAATGGGATTTGAGTGTTCGGAAAGATCTGTTGGATCTCATCATCATCAGCTTCATTTGGGTTGTTGACGTCGAAGTTGTCTTCCGCAACAGCTGATGTCACGGGTCGTCGACGTCCACGCGGCTCCTGGATCCGGCAGGCGCGCCGAATGCAGATCCACGCGAGGCGCGCACGTCAGTGGTCACAGGAGGCAATGGAGGTCCACGACCACCACCAGAGGATGACGACAAGGCACGAGCGGCCGTGGCGCCTCCTCCACCGCCACTGCGAGCCACGCGTAAGCCGATGGTACGACTGCCGCTGCGGACGCGAACGGGAGGGGGACCCATGCTGCCGCCAATGCCTCCACCTTGCGGGCCAGAGGGAAGGAGGCCCTCATAGCCTGCTATTCCAGGGCACTCTTGGCTACGGGAGTTGAGGTCGAGCGCCGCCGTGCCCGCCCGGGGAGCATTGACACTGCTCGAGCCCAGGAAGGGATATGCCGTGTCGTTGAAGTTCTTGTAGCCGCCAGTGGGGGGAAACGGATTAGGTTGTGAGAAGAAGTCCCTGGTGCGGTCGCCATTGCCGTAGCCATCGCCGTTCCCGTTTGCGTCGCCGTAGCTGTCAACGTTGTAGCCGTCCATCAGCAAGGCCGGGAAGGAGGACCTGGCTCAGGGCGGCGGCGTAGGAAGAGCTGGTTCTAGGGCCCGAGGAGGAGGAGCTGGATTTGGGGGCCGTGGAGGAGGAGCTGGATCTGGTCGAACACGGAGGCTCAGAGTGAGAGCGGCGGCGGCGGCGGGCGAGAGCGAGAGCGGCGGGCGAAGCTAGGGTTCGCGCGGAGGGAGAGAGCGGGAGCGGTAGGGAGTGACTGCGGGGGAATGGATAGGGTCCGAGCGACGGGGTGGGTGGGTGCGGGGATAGTGGGCGTTCGGCTCGCCCCCCATGTGTTTTTGGTCAGTTTTGGACATCTTGAGTCCCAAATGCCAAAAGTTTTGAAGTCTCAGTTTCGTTGTTTTTGGTTCATGGTGTTTAAATTCATTTTGCCAAAAGATATGATAAAATAGCAATTTTTTTGGCAAAAGTGGGAAACTAAACAGGCCCTCTGCCCAACTGCATCTTATTATCCGATAATAATGACGATGACGATGACCACTCTTTAAGTATGATATAGCATTTTGCTTTGTGATTCACTTCTAGTAAAATAATGCAGCGACTCCCTTGACCGAATCGCCGGTCCTTTGCCTGCTAAATTTTCTCTGCGCATAGACACCGCCGACACGAGAGGACTGACGAATAATGTGCTTGTAAAACTGCATTATCGAGACTTGTTTTTTTTTTTTGAGGGGAGCATCATCGAGATTTGGTGAGTCAACTGAGAACTGACGGAGGACAACGTCAGAGATCGATCTAGCTAGAATCAAGAGAGCCGCCGCCGCGTCTAGATTCCGCCGGCCGTCCGGCAACACATGCAAGCCCCCGTTCACTCTTCGCTGTGGTTTTTTTTAGCAAAACCGCTTGTGTTTTGTGATTTTGTCCTTGCCTCAGCGGCCCAGCAGCTAGCGCATGCCGGCCGGCTGGTCTTCCATGCGTCGTTCGGCCGTGCGTGACGGCGCCACATCTCATAGTCATAGGGCCCGTTTGGCAGGGCTCCTCCCGAAGGACTCCTCCGGAGGAGCCAGAGCCGTTTTGGAGGAGCCACAAATTATGGCTCCTCCAAAACAGCTCCAACTCCTCTGCTTTTTACTGAAAAACGACTCCTCCAGAAAAACGTTTGACAGGGCTCCTCTGGAGGAGCCAGAGCCGGAGCCGGAAAGGAGCCCTGCCAAATAGGCCCATAGTCATAGTCATAGTGTTCGGTACTCGGTAACCCCCGTTGGCACGAGAAGGCAGCTCGGCCTTTTGTCCCCTCTGATTTCAGGCCAGGCTCCATCTGCTCTACTGGGCCGTTAGTTACTTTTGTTTTTTTTGGTGGAAAATGGGAATGGTCTGGGCCGGATTCTTGCCTCCGAACAAGACAGCGAACGTGAAGTGAAGAAGCCCTCCTCCCTCCAGCCGCAACGGCCGCCGGTCGTCGTCGGCCACGTCACCCGATCCCGGCATCCCGAGCCCGGAGCCTCACAACCTGATCCTCCTCCCCCACACACTTATCAAAAAAATCCCTCCCGCTCCCACCACCGCCGGTCCGCCGCCGTCTCCTCCTCCGCCTCCGCACCACATTCCATCCCCACTCCGGCGGCCCGCGGCGCCATCATCATGGCCGCCGCCTCCCTCCTCGAGGCCACTCGCCTCCTCTCTACCCCGCGCCCACGCCCTCTCCCGCCCCGCCGCGGCCTCCACCCGCACCTCCTCAGGACCCCGCCGCGCGTCTCCTCTCTCCGCGCCCACCTCCACCGCCCCGCTCCTCTCGACGCGCAGGAGCAAGAGCCGCCGGCGAGGCCTGGCGCGCTCCTGGTCCTCGACGCGCTCAGGAGATCCGTGCTCGACACCCTCGCGGCGCTCAAGCGGCCCGCGCTCGCGCTCCTGCTGGCCGGCGCGCTGCTCGCCGCGTTGGCGGGCGGGCCGCACGCCGCGGCGCTGGCCGCCTCGGGCGGCCGCGTCGGCGGGTCCGCCTTCTCCTCGCGCTCCTCCTCGCCTCCGTCCTACGGGTACAGCGCGCCGGCGCCCAGGGGCGGCGGGTACAGGGCCGCGCCCTTCTACTCGCCTTCGCCCTTCGTGTCCGTCGGCCCGGCCATCGGCATCGGCTTCGGGGGATCGGGGTTCCTCTTCACCCTCATTGGCTTCGCGGCTTTCCTCTACCTCGCCGGGTTCCTGTCCGACTCGTCCGGCAGTGCTAGTGTGCTCACAGACACGGAGAAGACCACCGTCCTCAAGCTACAGGTAGGTTTTGGCTGTTGCTTTGGTGGATACATTCACATTTGCTCGGGTCAGTTGCCATAGCCACTTCATTGATTAGTGGAAAATAGTGTAGTACATATGTAAACTGTTGTTACGTTGGCTATTTTTTTCTTGTAGCATACTTCCTGATTTGACACACCATTTCAACATAAGGTTTAAGCCATTGCTTAAATAGCATTGCAACTGAGCCTGGCCTTGTGGTTAGTACGCTGGATATGTTGCCTAGAATCCATATCAGTGACTGTTTGGATGTGAATAGCTCATTTGTCGCGTGTATATTTTATCTGGTAGGAGTATATTTATATATTTAAACTTAATTAAGTAATTAGTGCTTGGTATTATTGGCTTTTCAAATCATGATATTTACACAATGTACCTAGATGTACAAAAATAAGACATGCTTACTTCTATTAATTTCTTTATTAGGAGTATGTATCCAATTTAAGTAACAAGGTATAGGCATCCGCTTAAAACATTCTAATAAATTAACATTGTTGGTAGGTTGGCTTGCTGGGCATGGCACGATCATTTCAGAAGGAGCTTGATCAAATAGCTGAGAAAGCAGATACATCTACCCCAGCTGGGTTGAGCTATGTGTTGACAGGTAAAACAAAAACATACATGCTGCTTGATTTTACTACTTCGGGGTTGTGGTGATGTAGCTGGCAAGCTATTTATATCACCAATCGCCATGAACTAGTATGCGCCATGGACCATATTAGAGCAAAAAAAGGGCAAACCTGAACTTGGAACACTGTGGTTGTTGAGGATAACCATCAAGATTAAACATCGGAGGGATTGGGTCTCATTGGGGTGTGTTGCTTTTAGTTGAAGTAATGTACCTAATGTTAGCCTTCTGTTCTGATATGTTTTGGTTCCTTTCATTTCTCATTGGGCCTTGTTCGCCCTTATTGCTGGTAAGGATCACTTTCGTACTTTGCTGGACACAATTTCTATATGTGATAGTCCATCGCAGTGCTGCTTCTTTGTTTTCATGATCTCTGTTTTGGGCAAGAATTCATGTTACCTGATACAAATTCAATAATCTTGATATAGTTCTTGTATTGCTTTAAATTGTAATTACATTATGCATCATAATTTCCTTGGAAATAAACTATATAGATTTATTATTTCTGTAAGGCTTATGACCATTCTGCTATTGCCTTGAAATCATGCTGATTGTTTAGTTGTTTTTATGCTGTTCTATAGAGACAACATTGGCATTACTTCGGCATCCGGATTGTTGTATCTCAGGTTACTCATCGGTAAGCCCACCTTTTGCTTTAATTTGTATTCTTTAGCTTATTTAGCAGATTGCAGTGTGTTTCTTGTTTCCATCTAAATGTAACTCTATGACTTGTCCTGCAATGTAATGTTATGCATAACTCCTAGAAAAATGCAAAACTGCCTTTTCATTTACATTCCTATTTCACCAGTGATGAAATGATCATAAACTCCTTTTTAGGTTGCAAGTCATATCAATACTTCATGCATGAGCACCTTATCATGTCTTTAGCGTCAGGGTCATAAAGGTTTGGAATTCAGTAATCTCTCATTTCAATGCCTATTAATCACGTTTATTGTTCTAAAAAGGTGGATGTGAAACGAAGCATGGATGATGGTGAGAAACGTTTCAATCAGCTTTCAATTGAGGAGAGGGGCAAGTTTGATGAAGAGACACTTGTGAATGTGAACAGCATCAAGAGGAATAAAGGAGGCAGCCAAAGATCAAGTGGTTTTAGCAACGAGTACATTGTGGTATGTAACAGATGGCACCAGGCCTGTCAAATAGTATCTTATGTGCATGCAATGAGTATCTTTTTGCTGATAGAGTTGAGATGCCAATTGTGATTCACGAATTAAGATTTTTGTCTTAAAGAAACACTGTTTACAAACTTATATTCCAGTAGGGGGGGTGGGGGTATGATTTCCATTGTGTATACTGTGTACGTTTGTGTGATTAATATTTCTGATTACCTGTTTTACTAGTATCACTCAGCACAGCAGTGATCACATGATATCTAAGCCTTATTAATTTCATATTTGCAGATAACCATATTGGTTGCTGCTGAGGGAGTACATAAGCTGCCGGTTATAAATAGCAGCAATCACTTAAAGACAGCTCTACAAAAGATGGGTGCCATACCATCAAGCAAAATACTGGTATTTCTTGCTCGTTTCTTTTTTCTCTTGTTATATCATCAAGTTTAAATTCTAGTCTACCATCCCTACTCAGGAGTCATTCCATGTCGAGGGCCTCTTTGGAACGCAGGATTCTAAAAACACAAGAATTGGAAAAACATAGGAATAGAATGTCCTAACATTTTGAATCCTATGGATTGAGAAAACACATGAAACTGCAAGTTTGATCAGGATTTTGTCGAGAGTGACACAAAGGAAACTTTCATGAGATTCAACCTCTTGATAAAATTCCTCCAAAATTCCCATGAAACAAGACATTCCATAAGAATATCACAGGATCTGTAGGAATCCAATCCTTTGTTCCAAAGGGGTTTATAGGAAAATTTCCTATATAGGATTTGAATCTCTAGCATTATTCCATTTTTCCTTTGTTCCAAAGGGGGGCTGATTGTATTGGGGTAAAATAATGTTAACTGACAGCAACCTGGTTGTCACCAACATCTACAGTTCTGTAAAATGGTATTTGCTCCAAAATTTGATCCAGACTGGTCCGAACATAGTTCTGTAGTCCATTTCTGTTGTATGAGGCTGTCAGATATAGTTAGCAAATTTAAAATTGCAGCAAATCAATGTTGTGTTGTAGTGACATACTGACATTTAATAAGCAACATCTTGCTATATTTTCTTTGAGGCGAAGACAGTAACATACTAAGGGGGTGTCGGGATCCAGTGACTAAAGTTTAGGAGGTGTCACATGGGGGTGTCGCATGGGGTGTTCGGATACTAATAAAAAAACAAATTACAGAATCCGTCAGTAATCCGCGAGACGAATTTATTAAGCCTAATTAATCTGTCATTAGCACATGTTTACTGTAGCATCGCATTGTCAAATCATGGACTGATTAGGCTTACAAAATTCGTCTCGCAAAACAGTCTCAATCTGTGCATTTAGTTTCGTAATTAGTCTATATTTAATACTCCATGCATGTGTCCAAACACCCGATGGGACAGCGACTAAAGTTTAGAAGGTGAATTTAAACACCCCCTAACATCTTGCTAGATTACAAAGCATTTAGTCCAAGTAAGATGTGGTAACTCGGAGTTAGAGATGAAACCAACAAGAGTCTCACAAATTCGCTCTAAAAAATAAAGGGAAAATAAAAATAAGAATAAAAAAAGGGAGAGAAGAACTAAACGAACCAACATCTTGCTAGCCCACTTTCTTTTAAAATTCATGTTGTCTGCATTTTGTTCATATTCATATGCTACAAAAGTGATCTCTGATGTTTGTTAATCTTCTTTACAGGCAGTCGAGGTCCTATGGACTCCACAAAATGAGAATGACACGTTGTCAGAGCGAGAGCTCCTTGAAGATTACCCGCTCTTAAGGCCTCTGTAGAAAGATAAAGTTAGAGGTTGCCCCTGCAAAGAAAGAACAAGCTGTAGATTCAGTTTTGGTGGTTTTCTTACTAACTACAGCGCAGATCTTGCGTTTGTATAAGAAGTATATAATTTGTAATTGGCGTCACTGTTAGCCTTCATTTCAGAACATATAGCGCACAGTGCAAATCTGCAATTGTTCTGTCGATAGTCTTGTTCATTGTTCCTGACACAATAACACAAACTTGTAAATAGATTATTCTGAAAGAACACGAGAGTCTGCACTTGTGTGTGTACCGGTTCTGATATGGATTTTTTTTTCAAAAAATAAAAAGAATTGATGAGATATTGCATGTCAGTTCCGACTTCCAAAGTCCACGGTCGACGGTCTCCATGGCTGCAGTAGAATACCGTGCGTGAGATCACTGTGGGGCACCATTTTATTGTTCTGTCTTCTGTGGAAAACAAGACCATACTTTTTTTTGAGTCTTTTACTTGTATGCCATTAAAAAAGATGGTCTAATCGTCTATGTCCCTAAAAAGTTCGATCTATCGTCAGTGTCCAAGCTCGAAAAACTTTTCTCTCTCACGCCATTCTGTCACTAACGGTGTGAAATATGGGTGGCAAAGGACTTGAATGCCTTCTGGAACTTTTGTTTCTCATGTGCCACTGCCTGCTGGGCGGCAACGTTTGCTGCTTCCGATCACCGCGTGCAAGAAAGAAATTGCGCAGAGACGGAGGAGGTACCTGCTTCCGCCATGTTCCCGAAGAGGGTCTCTGCCAGCAGGTAGCAGCCCACGAGAAAGCACGCGAGGACCACGACTGTGACCGCTCCAATGGTTGCCAGAACGAACGACATGATGGATTGTGCCTTCCTCCCTGCGGTGCGGGCATTTCAGTTTTCAGTTGAAGATGTCAGCTACCTTATAAAATCAATCAGAGCAGGAGTTCTAGTGTCGAAATCGCAGTACGCTCGTGACATTATGTACCGAACAAGGTAGTAGTAGAGATGACTCACAGAGCGATGGACCCTTGGGCTGAGCAAGGGCCATGGTCAGGTCGGCGAGCGTCTGCTCCAAGCCGTCAGTGTACGAGGAAGCGACGTCGCCGGCGTAGTACGCCAGGAGGTAGCCGTGGCTCCATACGCCCGCGCGGCGGGTGTCGTTGGTGCAGCCCTCGCTGGCTGCCGCGACGGCGGCCCGGAGGCACGCATGGCAGTCCGACGCGTCGGCGACGCAGCCGAAGCCGAACCCGAAGCAGAGGCCGAGGGCGTGAGCGCGGTCGCGCCCGGGGTCCGGCTGGGAGCGCAGCGCGGCGGAGGGGAGCGCGGTGAGCAGCGGGGCGAGGCTGGCGCGGAACGCGGTGGCGTTGCCGTGGCGGACGCCGGCGGGGCGCAGCCGATCAAACCAATATTATCAGATACAACTCGAAATTCTAGCACTACCAAACTCGTACATAATAATATTCGATATATATCTATCATGCATGCTGATTTGCATCGCTAACTAGTAGGATGTGCTTGTATATTAAATAATCTCTCAGTCTGTGATAGCTTAATTATATCTGAGCGTCTGGTCAAGCTGAAGTACGACGTTCACAGTCCTGCGCATGCATTCGCATCTACAAGCAAGATTTGATAGATGTTGTTGATCGATGCATGTACATATAATCAAGCACATGGCCCGCTTTGCCCTGGTGGTAAAGGACGTGTTCATAAACGCACGGGGCCACGAGGTGACAACACGCACGGGGCCGGTCGGCCTGCGTGCATGCTCGGTGCTCGCTCGCACGCACACTCGACGGGACGGACGGACGTACAGGTACAGGTACAGAAGGTGAGATGGATGGAGTCGATGCGATGGTTCATGCATGCACGTACGGCCCGATTCGATCGGCGCAATGGCGCATGCATGCATATGGGATATCCATCGATGCCAACGCGGCAACCAAGGAGGATTCTGCGCTCGCAGCAGCCAGCAGGACGCAAAACGACTGTCGGTGCTGACTACCCAGACCTCCGGCGTCGAGCAGTGCCACGCTGAGATCTGCGGCTCGGCGTGAGGTAACACAGCGCCGAGGTAGGGGGGCCCAACGCCTTCGTGGCAACTGCGACCGGAGTCCGCGCAGACGAGATGCATGTAATTTAGATCGAACCAATTTCCAGATGGCATTACCAACCGGAGGACTCGAGCCTGGCACCGTACAGCATGCCGAAACCAGAGGTTCACACGAACTCCCGGAGCTTCTCCATGTCGTCCTCGTATCCATTGCTAGTGATGCGCAGGCCCATCGCGAACATCCAGAGCTCCAGCCAGCGCCGGGCGAGCACGCACGACCGCACGGCATCTCGCGCGGGAAGGAAACCGAGGATGTGTTGAAGGACACCGTCTGGTAAGGACTCTATGCTGTTGTCACTGCTCTCAATTGGCGCTTTCCTGCCCCTTTTCCCTCTTCTCCAAGGACACATTCTATCGAACAGGCGGCGGGCGTCGGCGCTGTGGGACGAGATATAAAATTAAGGTGGATGGATGGGTATGTCGCCCACATCAAATTAGTCCAAACCTTGTTGGCGACAAAAGCCATTAGGTTGCCGCTCAGCAGGCAGTGGCACATGAGAAACAAAAGTTTCAGGGGCATTCAAGTCCTTTGTCACCCACATTTCACACCGTTAGTGACAGAATGGCGTGAGAGAGAAAAGTTTTTCGAGCTTGGACACTGACGATAGATCGAACTTTTTAGGGACATGGACGATTAGACCATCTTTTTTAATGGCATATAAGTAAAAGACTCTACTTTTTTATGCTGGCCTACTGCTAGTTGCCAGATTGACACAATCACACAAGCAACTTCCTAACCCAAATAGTATATTACATTACGGTGGTGTTTAAATCTAGGGGGTAAAGTTTAGGGATGTTACATTGGAGTGTTAAATGAGAGTGTTTGGATAGTAATAATAAAATAAATTACAGAAGTCTTCAGTAATTCGCGAGATGAATTTTATTAAGCCTATTTAATCTGTCATTAACACATGTTTACTGTAGCGCCACATTATCAAATTATGGACTAATTAGGCTTAAAAAATTCGTCTCACAAATTAGTCGCAATATGTGCAATTAGTTATTTTTTAACCTATATTTAATACTCCATATATGTATCCAAACATCTGATATGATAGGGAGTAAACTTTAGAGGAGGAACTAATTAACAAGGCCTATGACAAGCAACGAAACTCATAAACGTACTTGTACCATTGCTGGCCTTATTTAACACGCCAATGATCAGCGTCTGATTTCAGTCTGAACACCGAATCCAATTCGCAGCCATTCTCTTCTTAAACAAAGTCCTTAACGCCAACGCGCTTGTAGCGCAGTGGTGAGCGCTTCCGTCGTGGAGGCCACCCACCCACGTTCGAATCCCAGTTGTGGATCGTGCTAGCCCTTGACACTCGCGTGACGCTACAATATGACTACGATGTACCCGTCGTCTACGAGGCTCGTGTGGTTTTGGTGATCTTTAGAAAGACGTTGAAGGGACCGTGACGCCTAAGAGGGGGATGAATTAGGCAACTTAAAAATCTAACTCCAAAACTATGGCCTCTTTTTCTAACTCTAGCAAAACCTATGCAATAGATGAACTATCTAAATGTGCAACTACTATTTTGCTAGTGAGTTGCTATCTCTACCGCAAAACAAGTAATGTAAACAATGTAAATGCGGAAGCTAAAAAGTAAGGTAGAGATATGCAAACTCCCGTCGATGACTCTAGTATTTTTACCGAGGTATCGAGAAGCGCGCAAGCTTCCCCCTAGTCCTCGTTGGAGCCCCTCGCAAGGGCCAAGCTCCCAGTCGGGTAACTCCGTGGATAGGCTCGGGCCTTCCCCACACGCAAGTGGGTCTCCGATGTGCCTTCCGGCAAGCCTCTCCCGGATGCTCCCCGCCGTCTTCACTATCAAGCTTCCGGCCGAAACGCCGCGGGCCTTGTTCCCTCCGGTACACGGTGGCGGCCACACCTCAAACACGGTTGGTGTGATCTCGCAAGACTTCAAGCCCCTCCGATGTACAACAATGGTGCTCGCAAGCACCGAGTGGTAAGAGGTATGCAAACCTCACTAAACACTAGGCCTAAACCTAGAGCAAGCGCATAAGCGGTGGTCTAATCAACCTAAGCACTTCGCAAAGCACCTACGCTAATCACCTGATGAATCACTAAGCACTATGCAAGTGGAGATCACTAAAATGGTGTATCAACACCATTGGTATGTTTCCTTAGCTCCACGTATCTCAAATGGCCGATTGGGGGTTGTATTTATAAGCCCCACTGAGAAAGTAGCCGTTGGGGTTGGATTCCCGTGAAACTGCTACTGACCGGACGCTGAATCGTCCTGACCGAACGCGTCCGGTCGTCCCGACCGTTGAGCCGGCAAAATACTGACCAGCGTCCGGTCGCCTGCCACCGGACGCGTCTGGTCGCAGATTTGCCGCTCTGGAACCTTACTGTAATCGATCAGACGCTGTTGTCCTGCGTCTGGTCAGTTGCCGCCAGCGTCCGGTCCAGTGTCTGGTGCCTGTCTGCCGAGCCACTTGCCCAGCGTCCGATCGCAGCGTCCGGTTGCTTGTCCAGCGTCCGGTCCTGCATCCGGTCACCACAGTGAGCTCATTTCTTCGTGATCTTGCATACGGCTTGATTCCAATCTTTATGCTTGGACTTTGCTTGATCTCTTGGGTCTTCTCTTATGCTCCTAAGGTCTTGCTTGAGGTGTTGATCATTGGATTATCACATTGCCTTTGTCCAAGTTACGTCTTGCACCCTATTGAGCTACAAAATAAACACTTGCAAATTCACTAGTCCAATTTGGTTGTGTTGGTCATCAAGCACCAAAATCCAAAGTAAATGGGCCAATGGTCCATTTTCCTTACAATCTCCCCCTTTTTGGTGATTGATGCCAACACGACCAAAGCAAGCAAATAATAAAAATTTGGAAGTTAAAAACTACCTACTTGCTAGGATGCAATGTAAAGGGCAAGGTTATATGATACTAATTGACAGATACTAATTAAAACTTTACTTAAAAGCTTGTCTTGCCCTTGCAAATGTCCCCATGTGATATTGTGGATTAAAGCCTAGCTTTTCAAAAAAAAATATTCTCCCATTACTTAGACTAATCCATAATTCACTTTCCTCCCTTTCTCGGATCATTTCCACTTGTAGACATTGTAGACATCAACTTGATGCTTGCCTTTGGTCCTTCAAATTCTCCCCCTTTGGCATCAAACACCGAAAAGGAAGACATTAGTAGCACAAGGGAGGGTCAAATTTCGTGATCCTTTGTGTATAGAGTGAGATGGATCACAAAATTTGACTCTCACATTATATAGACTAAGCTCTCCCTAAATATATGCATGCATATGGTAGAAAGCAAAGCATATGCATAATTATCAATTTATTGCACAAGAGAGTTTAATCTATATAATGCATGGAAAAAGCATATAAATATGAAATGAAATCAACATGATGATGCCAGTTGAAGAATGATGCTTAACTCCAGGGACTCCAATTTCCTTACAATAAGACTACTACACATGTGATAGGTTTGAAAAATTGATACAAATTGAAAAAGTGTTAGTCTCAAAACATCCAAGTTGTAGATTAAGCTCCCCCTAAATTTGTGCACACAAGTGTTGAATACTTGTAAAATTTGTGCACATTGATTTAAGTATCAAAATACCACTTGAAAGATGATATTTGGGAGAGATTATCTACAATTTAGACTTTGGCACATATTAGATAAACAAAAGTAAGACAAGCTATGTGTCGTGCTTCTAAGCAATTTTAAACCATGTAGGTTTACTCCATGGGTTAAAAATGAGACCGAGCAAGCCTACCATAAGATATACCTAGTGTATACAAGATAAAAGAAAAAAACATGCAAATGCAAACCTAGACATGAAGAGTGACTAGATGCTTAAGGATACCAATTGTAAGAAAATCTAATTGCAAGATATACCAATTAAAAAGTAATAACATCTAGTTACCCTAACATGGGAGGGGGAATTTGGGTTACTTTGTCCATTATGATGCACCCCATGAAATGCACCCATACTTTGCCAAGTCTCCAAATTCCCCGTTGTCTGATGGACTTCTCACTTCCCTTTCGGGATCCAAACTTTCTTGGTGCTCTTCATGTTTGAAATGATTTCCTTTGGCACCCAAAAGCATTTGACCCCATTGTTGGCTTGCTTGTTCACCTTGATGGCCACCACCTTGTTATTTTTCTTCTTCTTCAAGAGATAAGGTGTGGAGGCCTTCTTGTCCACCTTGTTGGTGTAAGTGTTGGAGAGCTTGCTTGTTTGCTTTTTCTCCTTCTTCTTTGCTCCTCTCCCATTCTTCACCTTATACTCATAGGACTTGTGATCTTCCTTGTGGCACACGTAACAAACCACGGTTTGTCCTTCATCAACCTTCTTCACTCCCTTGACGGTGTTATCTTGATGAGGTTGGGTTTGCTTCGTCTTGCCTTTCACTTGAGTCAAGTCCTTGGTGAGGCGAGCTACTTCTTGCTTGAGTTGCTCATTCTCCTTTGCAACCTCTTGTGTGCATGTATCTACAACAACTTTCTCAACACAAACTTGGTTGCACAAAGGTGAGTCTAAATATAAATCATTACAAGAAGTAGAGGCATCCCTTTTAGACATGTTAAGGATAGAACTTTTCTTTTTAGATGCCTTGGTGGGGGTTGTGCTAACGGCTTCAAGATTAACAACTTTATTAGTTAGCTCATCACAATGTTTACACATGGTTTTTATTTTAGCAAGCAAACTATTATATGCTTCTTGTGAGCTAGCTAACTTTTCTTTTAATTTTTCATTTTTCTTTAAAAGTTGCTCATCTTTGATTGTGCATGCATTTGTTGTTACACTAGTCTCAAGTTTTTCAATTTTAGTAGATAGTTCAACATTGAGTTAGCAAAGTTCTCATATTGTTCAAGCAAGGTTTTGTATGCTTTTTGTGAACTATCTAGCTTTTCTTTTAAACTTTTGAGCTTCTTTTGTTGACTAGTGCAAGCTTTAGCATAATTAAGATTTTTTTGCATAAGTTCATGATAAGAAGGCATATCATCATCACTATCACTCTCACTAGAGGAAGAGCTTTCGTTACCTCGTGCCATAAGGCATACACGAGAAGAGCTTGATGATGAGTGCTTGCGGCCTCGCCTCTTGTGATGGGGTTCTTCTTCATTTGAAGAATCATCCCATGATCTTATTGATGTGAGGGCTTAGTTCTTGCATACCTTCTTCTTTGTCTTGGGTGTGGACTTGTTTGGACAAACTTCCACAAAGTGCCCCAACTCGCCGCATCCATAGCATCCTCTCTTTCTTTGCTCGTTTCTTTGATTAGTGAAAACGAGGTCTTGAATTTGGATGGGCGTACCCTTGACATTAAGCCTTACGATCATTTTCTCCATCTTTTTGATAAGTTTGATTGATTCTTCATCAAGGTCGGAGGTGGATGAGGAAGATTGATCATCATCACTTGATTCTTGTTCATCATCATCATCATCATCATCCTCATCATCTTCTTCACTTGAGGAGCTTGAGCTTGAGCTTGACTCAACTTTCTTCCCCTTCATCTTTTTCTTTTCGCTACAAGCGAGAGCTTTGCTTTTGCTTGATGAAGATGCTTCTCCTGGACCCATCTTACGTGATATTTCAAATGTCACTAACTTACCAATGACAATGCCTGGGGTCATAGTGCTTAAGTTCTCCATGTTGTGAAGGATGGTGATGATGCTTGCATATTTCTTTTGTGGTAGAATGGAGATGATCTTCCTCACGATGTCGACATCATCTAGCTTTAATAATCCTATTCTCATTGATGATTAGATTCAATCGAGAATACATATCACGAACAAGCTCATCATTATTCATAGCAAAGGAATCATAATTTTGCTTAGCTAGATAATGTTTTTGCTCACGGACATTACTTGTGCCGTCATGGAGCTCTTGGAGTTTTAACCAAATTTCATATGCCGTATTTAAGGTGAACAATTGGTTAAACACATCCATGCTAAAAGATTCAAACAAGGAGTTCTTAGCTCTAGCATTAAAATGCATTTCTTTTTCGTCACTCTTTGTGGGCTTTTTGGGATTCTTAATGGGTTTCATCCCATCACGAGTGACTCTCCATACACCCAAATCAACCGCCTCAAGGTGGCAAGCCATTCCAGCTTTATAGTATGGGAAGTTAGTGCCATCAAAATATGGAGGCCTAACGGTATTCATCCCAACCACACTACAATAGCGTCGGCTCAACGGCGGTTAAGCCAAAGGTCCAAATATGAGCCAACCGGCTCTGATACCAATTGAAGGGACCGTGACGCCTAAGAGGAGGGAGGAGTGAATTAGGCAACTTAAAAATCTAACTCCAAAATTATGGCCTCTTTTTCTAACTCTAGCAAAACCTATGCAATAGATGAACTATCTAAATGTGCAACTACGGTTTTGCTAGTGAGTTGATATCTCTACCATAAAACAAGTAATGTAAACAATGTAAATGCGGAAGCTAAAAAGTAAGGTAGAGACATGCAAACTCCCGTCGACGACTCCGGTATTTTTACCGAGGTATCGAGAAGCGCGCAAGCTTTCCCCTAGTCCTCGTTGGAGCCCCTCGCATGGAATCCCTCGCAAGGGCCAAGCTCCCGGTCGGGTAACTCCGTGGATAGCCTTGGGCCTTCTCCACGCGCAAGTGGGTCTCCGACGTGCCTTCCGACAAGCCTCTCCCGGATGCTTCCCGCCGTCTTCACAATCAAGCTTTCGGCCGAAACGCCACGGGCCTTGTTCCCTCCGGTACACGGTGGCGGCCAAAACCTCAAACACGGTTGGTGTGATCTCACAAGACTTCAAGCCCCTCCGATGTACAACAATGGTGCTCGCAAGCACCGAGTGGTAAGAGGTATGCAAACCTCACTAAACACTAGGCCTAAACCTAGAGCAAGCGCATAAGCGATGGTCTAATCAACCTAAGCACTTCGCAAAGCACCTACGCTAATTACCTGATGAATCACTAAGCACTATGCAAGTGGAGATCACTAAAATGGTGTATCAACACCCTTGATATGTTTCCTCAGCTCAACGCATCTTAAATGGTCGGTTGGGGGTTGTATTTATAAGCCTCACTGAAAAAGTAGCCGTTGGGGTTGGATTTTCGCGAAACCGCTACTGACCGGACGCTGAATCGTCCTGACCGGACGCGTTCGGTCGTCCCGACCGTTGAACCGGCAAAATATTGATCGGACGCTGACCAGCGTCCGGTCGCCTGCCACCAGACGTGTCCGGTCGCAGATTTGCCGCTCTAGAACCTTACTGTAATCGATCGGACGCTGCTGTCCTGCGTCCGGTCGGTTGCCGCCAGCGTCCGGTTCAGTGTCCGGTCGCCTGTCTGCCGAGCCACTCGCCCAACGTCCGATCGCAGCGTCCGGTTGCTTGTCCAGCGTCCGGTCCTGCATCCGGTCACCACAGTGAGCTCATTTCTTCGCGATCTTGCATACGGCTTGGTTTCAATCTTCATGCTTGGACTTTGCTTGATCTCTTGAGTCTTCTCTTGTGCTTCTAAGGTCTTGCTTGAGGTGTTGATCATTAGATCATCACATCGTCTCCGTCCAAGTTACGTCTTGCACCCTATTGAGCTACAAAACAAACACTTGCAAATTCATTAGTCCAATTTGGTTGTGTTGATCATCAAGCACCAAAATCCAAAGTAAATGAGACAAGGGTCCATTTTCCTTACAGACGTTTAAGGTGTATAGATTGTAGTTAGGAGTGTGCGTGTGTAGTAATGTGAGTGTGTTGTGTAGAGTACAACTTACACTGTAAGTCCAGGCTTAAAAAAAGTCCTTAACGACTCAATCGTCTACGTGTTGCAGTGGTAGGGGTAGGATCAACTCCAGTTGAAGTAGGAACCGGCAGCTCACCAGCATCTACCAACTCGTTCATTTTCCATCGCAGATCACTCCTATAAAACCCACACAGGCCAAAGCCCGAAACCGGCAAAAAGCAACGGCAACAGACTAACAAATCAGCCAGCAACGAACACCCGTTCCGGGAACTTTCTTGGCAAGCCAGGTGGTCACGTCAGAGTCAGACAGTAGCGAATCCAAGCAAGTTTGAAATGGCCGCGAGAGCGCCGTTCTGGCTCCTGGCCGCGGCCGCGGTGGCGCTGCTGGTCGCGGCGGCGTCCGCGCAGTCCGGCGGCAGCAGCAGCGACGACTGCACGTCGGCGCTGGTGAGCCTGTCCCCGTGCATGGACTACATCAGCGGCAACGGCACGTCGGCGCCCAGCGCCTCGTGCTGCTCGCAGCTCAAGAGCGTGGTGCAGTCCAAGCCGCAGTGCCTGTGCGCCGCCCTCGGCAGCGACGGCGCCTCGACCTCCCTCGGCGGCGTCACCATCGACCGGTCGCGCGCGCTCGCCCTCCCCGCGGCTTGCAACGTCCAGACCCCACCCGCCAGCCAGTGCAACGGTATGTACGCGGCCGCCGTGGAAGCTGTTTCGGCTTCATTTCACGCTGATTGTTACTCTTTTTTCTTTTCCCTTCTCACGTTACTAACTGACTCCTCCTGCGATTGCTCGCTTGCGTGCAGGGTCGTCGGGCGGCGGATCGAAGGCGACGCCTTCCCTGCCATCTGGCGGTGCGTCGCTCCGGGGGCCGGCGGGTCTTGTGCTCGGGCTCGCCGCGGCTGCGGTTTACGCCGTGGCAGCTGCGTGAGCGTTGTGATTCAGGATGCGTTGCGTTGCGTCGTGTCAGCTTTCGTTTTTCAGAACGGACAGGGAGGATGTTGAGTGGTTTGTGTGTCTATATGGCTTGTCCCATTCGTGAAATTGGTTGGTTCGGTGATTCCTACGGTCGCAATAAATTTGCCAGCAATGTGTTTTGTGTGTCATGGTTTCACTTTCGTACTCTCCATGCCTTACTTTAAAAAAGCGTCAAGCGTGTTAGGCCAGTCTGGATGAAAGTTTTATTTCTATTTAATGAGCTAATAATACGTGAGAAAAAATTACAACATCGCATAAGTATTATTAAAAGAGAGGGATATGAGTTTTATCTAGATGAAACCTACCGCACATCGTTTCCAATGCACTGGAAATTGAGTGAAACTCCATTGATAGTGTTTTTGTTTCATCTCCATGCGTTGGAAACCGAATGTAACTCCAATAGGAATATTTCATTTCATAACACTATGCAATATTTACATACATTGACCTATACAATTGTGAAATAAAACTATGCATTGTATGAATTTGTTTATTAATATGATAAATTTTCATCACTAGAACAATCCAAAATATTACATGTAACATTCCAAATTATAGAGGAATTGTTTCATTGTCTTACTGAACAATGAATTTCCATTGCTAGAACAATACAAAATATATGAAGAAACATTTCAAAATATATAGGAATAATTGAATTGTTATATTGGAACGACGAATTTTGACAAAAAAAAGGAGCACGGAATATTTCAATTACAGAGCTGTTTTGTTGGAATAATCATTTCTTGTTGGTAGAAAAATAAAAATATATCAAGGAACACTTAGAATGATGTGTGAACAATTTAATTATATTGTAGGAACAAAAAAGTATATACAAAACAAATAATAATAATATAAATGTTAAAAAAATCATCACAAAGGCTGAAACGAAAATATGAACAAATATGCCAGGAAATTAAAAGAAGATAATATTCAATCAAATAACAATGAAGAAAAAACACAAAAAAAAACGTTGACTACACGATCAGATCACAAAAGGAAGAAGAAAAGGATTGCCTAGTGATGGGACATGGGCCATGGCCTGCTTTGTAGCGGCCTGGCCGGGTGGAGGTAGGCCGACAATTTCAACACGCCAGGCAAGGAGGTAGTGGACGCGTCGCCAAGATCGCCGAATAAAGGCATGGAGCGGATGAACCAGTACCAGATAGCTAGCACGACAAACATTCCAAGGAAAAAATGGCGTCGCGTGGGAGAGCAACAGCAGCGCGCTTCTGGCTCTTGGCCGCGGCATCGCTGCTCGTCGCGGCGGCGTCCGCGCGATCCGGCCCCGGCGAGTGCACGTCGGCGCTGGTGAGCCTGTCGCCGTGCGTCGACTACATGTGCCGCGACGAGGCCGGTCCGTGGCACGGTCGAGGCCGCAGTGCCTCTGCGCCGCGCTCGGCGTCGACCGGACCACCGCGCTCAGCCTCCGTGTTGTGTGCAACGTCCAGACAGTCAGCGAGTGCGAGAGCGCGTGCAGCGGTTCCGTGGGCGCGGGCTCGACGCAGGCTCCGCCTGCGGTTTGAAGGTGAAGGCGACGGCTTACCTGGCACCCCATTGTATGGGCATTTTTTTTTAATTTTAACACTTTTTTAAAAAAAAAATTAAATCCAACACTGTTTTTTCCTTCAAAACTAACATTTTTGGCCGCGCTTATTGCCATGGCGCGCCAACCGCGGCGGGTAGATGACGTGGCGACGATCGAAAATGCTGACCGGTGACGTGGCAGGGTCTGCCGCGCCACCGATCTTGGCGCGGCCATGACACGCCCTGATCGGTGGCGCGGCAAAGCTGAATAAAAGCGCCGCGGCCCAGTCCAGAGCACACCCGCCTGCCTGGCCGTCTGTCTGCCGCGCCTTCGCGCCCGCCGCCCCGCCTGCCCGCCCGCCACTCCCAAGTGCTGTCTCCCTCCCTCCCTTCCCTTCCATTCCCCGACCGTCTCCCTCTTTTCTCGGCCTCGTTCAAGGTAATGACGCACTTTTTATTTTCGTTTGAGTGGTGGATTGGAATATTATGAATGTCAGTTAAGGTTATGAGAAAAATTATGTTTGGGAATTATGGGCTGCGGTTTAAAGGAAGATATTAGTTTAATTTTATCAATGTTAAGGTTAATTATTTAGTTAGAAGTATATTTACCATGTATATTTCTGTTGCTATAAGTGTTGGTTATATTATTTTAGTTGCAATGCAAATGATTATATTTTATATTAATTTGCGTTGTTTTGATTGATGTTTAATTTGAACCGTTTTATTAGATGGAAGACATGTTTCAGTAGCAGTTATGACGAAAACGGGGTCGTCCTAGAGAATTATACCCCGACGAGTCTAGCAAAGATGCCCCCGTCCCTCCTGACCTCCCTGTCCCTAACTGTGACTGTGGTCGTCCGACCGACGTGTTTCAATCGAGACATTCGGACACAGCGGCTCGTTGCTTCTACACATGCAGTCGTTTTAACGTAAGTAATTATTTCCGTATGTTTTTTTCTTCATTTGTATTACTAGGTTACTAATATTTTGTTGAAATTTTGTTGTGTAGGCCCATGAGAGGTGTTTTTTCTTTCAGTGGATCGACGGTGCAGACAAGTTTGACCCCAGGTACCTCCTTTTCAATGATTGGTGGAGAGGGCGACATCCACGAGAGCACATCTGGAGACAGCATAGTCCTAAAGGAAGAGCTTCATCTCTGACATTATATTGAATATCATCCCCTTCCTAAGGGGTTCTTTCTCATGGTCATACAATAATTTCCTACACATCTGGAGACCGGTGTCACAAACTGCCATATCCGTCATGCTGACATCCCTATAGTCCAGGACGTTCATCGACCTTAGTTGCTCAAGCTCAGTCGCTGTGTAAGGTGGTGGTGGAACATACTCCTGCGCTTTGCTAATTCTGGTCCATGAATCATAGGGGTATCATCTGCTGCCAAATATATGACTAGTCTACCTTGAGCCTGGATACCATGCAAAACCTCAGTTGGTACTGATAATGGCATAGTATGAACCGGTACTGGCATGGCATCAACCGGTGTTGGCATAGCATCTGTACCTCCTTGGTCATCATTAGAATCTTCTGAATCACTGCTAACTACATCACCGATCCTGTCATCCTCCTCCTCTTCCCGTTCGAACTCATTCACATCGAAGTCATTGCTTATACAACCTACTGTAGTTCAATGAAACTGCTCCTACGTCAACTGACCGTCCAAATCCATGTTACCCTGAGTTGCTTCCCCTTTGACCCCTAATTCTTGTTCATTACCTCCAACACCGTCAATGGACGGGCCGTCCTAGACACCCTACATCTTGTACCTATTCTTCATCACCACCTCAGCCATGGGCACATTGGAACCTTGGAGCACCCTAGTATAGCGGGACCAGTGAACAGGGGCGCGCAAAGGTATGAGGACATAGTGTGCCCTAGTCTTCCAGTATCAAACTCCCCTTCAGTGTGAAATCACCGCCAAACTTTACATTCAAACGGACACAAAGGTCCTTGAAGCTAGGAGATTCATCAAACCATTCCAATTCTTCTTCCATATCCTCAAACATACCATCTTCTCTCCTAACACTTCATTCGTAAAAAACTCTAACACAACAATCCATCTGCAAAAAGCACTTCAAGAGTCATCGAAATCGTCGTACGTAATGTCCATAGTAATATTAATACATATTCTAACTATAACTATACTAACTAATCTAATATTAACATCTATACAAGGCTAACTATAATAACTAATTAGACTAAATACAATGTATAACTAACTCACTAACTGTATTAACTAAACTACCTAACTTTACAATCTATACTAACTTACTATATTACCTATACTAAATAAACTAACTAACTTTACTACCTATACTTTACTAATTATACTAACTTTATTTATTTTACTTACTATACTAACAATGTCGATTCAATCAACAAATACACTAGGAGAGTACCTCGTGGCAGTGGCGCGCTAGACCGGGCCGGGAGGCGCGGGCACTGGCCTCGGCAGGCGCGGCGGACAGCCGCCGTGCGTGGCCGGAGGGGGTGGCGCGCCGGCGTGCGGGCGCAGCGGGCGACCGACGGCCGTGGCGTGCTCGGCGGCGGGCGTGCTCAGGGCGCGTCACTGCCGCGCCAAAATCGGTGGCGCAGTAGACCCTGCCACATCATCAGTCAGCATTTCCGGTTGTCGCCACGTCATCCACCCGTCACGCCACTATGCATGGCGCGGCACAAGCTTTTCGCCGCGCCATGACAATAGACGTGGCCAAAAGTATTAGTTTTGAAGAAAAAAAATAATGTTAGAATTAAAATTAGTTTACAAAAAAGTGTTAGAATTAAAAAAAATGTTGTATCGTACGTAGCTCCAAGGGGTCGGCGTGTAATAGTCAGGGGACAAGGATGCCCAGCATCAGCGTATGTAGCTGGCACAGGTTTTCTGTTCATTTCAGTGATCAGAAATGGTGCACTCGCAGAGGCAGCATTGTCAAGCGTCAAACACTACTTGTAAACTTGTACTCAGCAAAGACATGAATAGCAGAAACAGAATTACACGTCTGGGCTAAAATTGATAAAACAGTTCTGGGACCCCCACCAGTATCCTGTGATTACATAAGTATCCTCGCTGAGAAAACAATTAACACAGTTTAACTTCCAACAACTTCATGCCTCAGGCAGCAACTGTGATTGCAGCATCAACAGGTGCATTGTCGCCGACGAGTTCACGCCTCGCGTACTCCCTCGCCCCATCCTTGTCAACAATCTTGATCACGAAGTTCTGGGGGGCGACAACCAATCGCAGCCGAATCTCCTTAATGCACTTGTCAACAAGATCTACTGCTTCCTCAACAGTCATGTCCGGGTGGTACAACTTGTCCATCAGAGACAAGCAGAAATATGATCCGTACCCAAAAGCACCCTTGTCAATCTTGTGCAAGGTTGCAATGTAGTCGATGTAGTACAGGGAAGCGCCAACATCCTTGTCATAACCACCAAGAATAATATTGACCATATATGGATTCTGACAACGTAAACATGAAACATGTGTCAGGGGAGAGGGACATGTTAAAACCTCAATAAAGAGGATAATACATAGCTGACAAAATGCAGAAAAAGATGTTATCAACGTAAGTGCTCTTAGAAAAACAGCAAAACAAACAAGCATTTATTAATTGGCTGCAATTCTTTATGATTGGGATGACAAATGGTGGCACATATGCAGCACATTTCATGGCCGCAGCAAGCATCAAAAGCAAACAGTTGGAATTCTTAAAATGAAAACAGCCCAGTGCTCCCTCGAAGTACAATTGCAATCAGAGGCCAATGCAATTCAAGCACAGGCAAATACTGCAACATCACTCCACAATTTGTCTAGAAATTAATATTAGTAGCCATGACTATTATTCCAGGCCCATACATTTCATATTGCTATATCAAGTAAAATCTAAACTTCCATCTGCATATATAGTGAAGCAACATTGTGATCAAGTAAAAATCAAAATACCACAATATACTGTACAGTTGCAATTACACCCCAGAAATGATTGACAGGAAAAATACAAAGAAACAAAAAGGGTATAATCTTCCTTGAAGGGAACATAATAAACAGTCCTACCCATTGCAACAATCAATCTGAAATCTCAGAGTGAATCTAGTAGTACATGGATTACTGGTGTCTACAGAAGCTCCATGAACATGAACCTACCGCTGGAGAACTGAAAGCATGCTGCTAAAATTGTTGGGGAATGCAAAGCATGCACCATGTGTAGCGAGACTATTCCACCTAATCTGCAACTATGTTTTACTTTGACTTATCTTAAGACTTGCTTGGGTCTAGGCGTATGGCCACACGATAAATTATGATATTATGATATATATACCAAATAAATGGCAGACATCGCACAACGAAGATAGGATGTAAATAAAGGGCGTACCCAGTGCAGAGAGCTCCCGCTCTGTGCGGGGTCTGAGGAAGGGTGTCAGTGGCAAGCCTTACCCTCGCCTGTGTAATGCGAGACCACGACTCGAATCCAGGACCTTCCGGTCACAGGCGGTAAGACTCTACCGCTTGCACCAGGCCCGCCCTTCGCAGATAGGATGTAAATATGTAATCATTTTTTAAAACTATTCTGGCTCAAAGAGAATATATTACCAAGATAACTAGACGTCAAGGAATAGACAAAATATAACATAAATATGATTTCCACAGCCTAAGAATTTTGCAAGTAGTCCACATCACACAACTGTGCTACAATTTAAATACAGGAATATTTACCACACAAATTTGCTCAAACTTGAAGCAAATACTGAACAAAAATGCTGCTAACTGATTCTAGGAGCAAATTTCATATGCAAACACCATATATTTCACCTCAAACAACACAGGGGATGACCTTAAACTATACATACAGAGACATTAAAAATACAATCTTTAGCAAGCCTGCACAATTTAATTCGTCAAATCTTATCGGTTCAGTGCTGCTATGTGATGTGTTTGAAACTCGAAGATGTTAGGTTATTACTGAACAACTGAACCAGTTCATCCACAAACCATTTTTTTTCCAATGGGTAAAGTGCTTAGAAAACTTGGACACACGTCTCTTACCCCCTGTTTCAGTTGCCCATAATTCCTCAATCAGCCCCTGGCTTAATGAAATCAGCCCCCCCTTCACAAAACTAAGCTTGCTCTTTAATCACCATCGACTACAAATTGAACACCATGCAATAATATCCATCCAATCGAACCTTGAACACCCGCATCGGCCTTACTACCTGACTACGCCTAACCCTAATCCACCCTAAACCAAACTCTAGAAATCCAATTCTACTCTAAAAGCTCGACCTTTTTGTAGGCAAACCCAGTAACGCAAAGAAAGGAACATGATTAATTCGGACTGGTACCTTGCGAAGGGCTGTGGCGAGCTCGCCGCGTGTGAAGTTGGCGGCGGCAGCTGTTGAGAGCGGGATGGTGTTGCGGAACTGGTACAGGTGGAGGTTCTTCTGTATGAACTCCGTAAATTGCACCCTGCGCCAACAGAAACGCCCCCCAATCAGAACCCGCAGAAACCCAGGCAGATCGGGATCAGATCGCGCGACACACACAAAACCCTAAAAAAAAGCGAACATGGAATCGACGGGCCGGGCCGCCGAACGGACGGATCGGCGAGGGCGGAGGAACCTACCGGTCACCAGGCTCCCCTGAAGCGCCCATCAGCTTGTGCGAGTCGAGGACCATCACCTTGTCCTCGTCGGTCTTGTGGACGAGGATGCTCTGCACGGCGGAGGTGTCGGCCGCCACCACCGCGAAGTCGCGGCCAACCACGCCCAAAACGCACTCCATTGCCGGGACTGGACTGGACTCCTCGCTTGCGTGCTTCCGATGTTGCGCGAGGAGAGAGAAACGGGCGTATATAGACAGGCAGGGGGAGGAACGACCCGGAAAGAGTTCACCGAGTTCGTCTTGGGGTAGAAGAAAGAAGAGAGGCGTTCGGATTTTTTTTTTTCCGGCGGGCCTGATGTCTTCGCAGCTGTGTTGCGGGCTGGCTGGGCTTTCTTCTGTTGCTCTGATTGCTATGTGCGGGCTGGGCAGGCCTTCTTTTCTTGTTGTGATGAAATTGCAGTAATCAGAAACCGAATTTTACTGATCTCAATGGTGCAAGCCATAGGCCCCCTTTATTTATTTATTTATTTATTTATATATAGTCCAGTGCGCCCCTTGATTTATATTTATAAAGTCAAGTGCTGACAACCCTTTCCTGTTACAACCACAACCAGTGTCGGACACGCGGGATTTTCCGATTCGAACTCCTCTGTGTTGGATTAAACTCGTTTACGTTAAGCCCCAGCTTTCGCTCTCAGGCACGCAAAAACAGATCGAGACCGGGCAGCATGTAGTGCAGTCAATGGAATATTCCAGCGATTACAACCGGAACGGAAGGAAATTTGTAGCCTCGTATCATACTTTCATGAAAAGTACAAGCAAATCTACGTAGCTTTTGTCATCGTATCACAGATGACAAATATCTACTTACAACCGCCAAAACAGAGCCTTGGAAATTTACCGTGGGAATGTGGGGATACATGGATGATGTGTATGAACAATTTGAGTTACAATCACCTAAACTATACACACGGCACCGGGAAATCACCTCCATTGCCACCGCAGACAGAGCGAAGTGATGCGCAACGGCAACATGCATGCGCAACACTTGGCAGTCCAAACCATGCTGCATTATCCGTTCAGTGCCGCTTCATTCATGTAAAGTAAGAGGGAATGGGATACCCATATGGCCCATCATGCAGTGCAAGGTTAACTGCTAGCTATCAAAATTATCTCGAGACACATGCCGCTTTGTATCTATAATCTATTCAATCACTAGGTTGTCAAGAAGAGGACGTTCCAGATGTACATTACCGCCGACCATTTTGCCGTTCAGCAAGCTCCTGTGCATAAAAATAACTCTATCAGTCCAAAATGTTGACCCTTTTTCTCTTAAACGGACGCTAACTAAGACAGTGTTGTACAGATGCAACCAGAATGTTTCAATGATACATCCTGCCTTCCAAGATTTCCTCTCTAGCATGTCATGAGCATCTAACCAAAAATCTATGCAAATGGGCTTTTTACTATAGCCAATGCAATGTCAGGAGAGCTCCTAACAATGTTCACCAGGCAGGCACCAATAGCAGCCCAGTAATTGAAACCTCAGTTTTGAAGCAAATGCAATCAGAATATAAGTTACTTGTGACAATGTACAGGCTTGCAGATGCAGATAATATCTGGGGGGCAGGAGCATCAAAACCTTACACTCGTCGATTGGAGCTCCGCCATCACATTGTTGCTATCCTCCTGAAATACCATAACACTCGTAAAAGGGATTCCAGATATAAAAAATATATTCCTCAACTCTTAAGCTAAAAGTATAACTTATCACCTCAAGTAATAAATCTTTTCTGGTAATCAATCCTACAACACGAGAAGGCCTAGGAACAACAAATATATGTCTCAATCCAAGTTGACGGAAGAGATTGTACACCTGAAATCATCGGTATAAAGATTATCACATAACTGACTCAGCAAAATAGATGTAAGATCCAAAAGTAAAAGACATGATTTACCTTTGCCAACGACATGTCCTCTGGCACTACATATGGTGAAGGATTTAAAAATGGGGCAAGATCCAAATACAACCCCAGTTCATCCTCTGTCAAATGAATGTCATCAATTGACTTTCCTTTACTTGATGCTGGTTTAACAAAGTCACTAAAATTGTGCCTAAATAATAGAAAAAACATTGGATTAGTACCAGAAAACGTGCATTGGATGTGTTATTATATTGGCTTATATAAAAATAAAAACAAAAACCTGTTCAGTACGCCTGGCCCACAAGGGAAAGGACTGTTCTGGAAATCTACTTTAGCTTGTAGAAGTACCAGTAAGTGGCTGCAACAAAAGGACAACAAGATCGTTGTATTGATTAATATATGCATAATATAATTCACTTTACTGGCCCATTGACTTGTCATAACTTATTGACCTAGGTCTCCTTCACAGAATGCAATAATTAAAACCCCCAGTTCCCAAACATTAAACAAGTTCAAGAGTACATAGCATTGCATCTTACCTACGAAGTATAAGACCTATGACAAGGGACTCGCCATTCTGCCCACGGTCAACAACCTGAACCAAGAAAAGAATGGGAGAAAAATCAATTAGTCAAAACCCCATGAAAACTTTGTTTAACAACTGCGAACGAAACTTACAGGGAAACCATTATGCTTGTTGGTTCGCAAAACAGAAACGATATCAACGACCCTTGAAACACGTGGTAGGCAGACAACCTTAAATAGGTGGCAAAAGATTGGATGCATCAGAACTGGTAATAATAGTGATGCATGGTAATGTCCACAGTCCACTTAAATAGATAAATGGAGTAAAAACTTCAGAACCTTTTGATTCTTGCACGCATCCCTTGCATTCATATTTCTCATGACTTGCTTAGGCCTGGAGTCCAGTAAAGGGATGCCCCTTAATCGGGCTTGCTCTTCATATAACCCTTCGTTAAAGAAGTCACCAACTGCCTACATAAACTGAAATCAGCAGACACATTCCATTCATTCTATTCAACTAGGAGTCATGGGTTGTAAAGTTAGTACCTTAGAAACTAGAAGAACAAGCATGATCAATGGCAAGAGTTTCAAGTTGTTTGTAATCTCAACCATGATAACACATAAAGATACAGTCATTCTCATTGAACCTCCGAGAAACGATGCAGCACCAAGGAGTGCATACCTACAAGAATATTGATAATGAATAAAAATTGTGTCAAGTTCCAACCAAGAAACCATCAAATAGCATCCCCATTTGAACAAAAGAATAGTGACGTCAAGGTCTATTCAACGCAAAAACTATAACGCAAAGCGAGCATAAATTAATATGGCAATATTGCATGTGTGAATACAAAGAGATGGCAAGGACTCACGTGCCCTCCTCAATGTTTAGTTTCTTATAGAACTTGACAACAAACATTCCAACAAGCCTTCCATATGTAGATCCAATCATTATTCCTGGAACAAACTGGCCAGCCGGAACTGCAGTTCCGAATGTCACAACAGCTAAGGAATAAAACATGACCTGAGACCCAAAGGGGGGAAAAGTAAGTAGATGAAAGAACTCATCAAAGTAATCATTTAATTTTAGCAAAGCCAACTTGGTAGCTTGATTAACCGAATATCAGATTTTGGTACAGTAAAAATGGTGACCCATCATGGTTTACTCTACTTGATAGAATGTGTTCTCTTTTCTCTCTCAAACATGCAGGAGAGCTACGGACAAAATGCACTACCAGGGCAAGAACAGATAACTAAATTTCTATGAGCCTGTTTGTTTCCATGGAATTCAATCTTATTTCAAGAATTAAGAATCACATTTTATTTCAGATCTTAATTGAGGTGTTGCAGCCGGTGAGAGTTTGACGACAACCGTGAGAGTCCCCCACACAGAGCTTTTTGTCTAGACTCTCGAGAGACGAGTGAAGGAGATCGGGCCGTGGAGGTGGTGATGAATCTCACATTCCATTTCTTACTGTTTCCCTTTCCATTTCTTACTCTCTGAATTTGATACAAGTCTACACTTAAGATTTGGAAAGTGGTGGAATATCAAAATTTAAGCCAAATAGCCTAGTTCATGAAGTAGATTCCGACTCCAACCAAATGAAAGGATCCAAACAGGCTGTGAGAGATTATGACTATTTGGATCTGATGGACACTTTCTAATAGTGGCCCCACAGTTATATAACATGTAGTAAATAAACAGCATAGGATGAAACCCTAGCAGAGTACTGGAAGATTGTAGGATAGCAAATAACAGCGAAATAACAATGACAAAATGTTAGCTAGATAATCAATATAACCACAAGTTCAGCAAAATGTAGCCAATTCCAGCCCTATAGAGAAATCATACCTAAGGAACAAAACTACATATGCAAATATAAAAAAAGAAAAGAAAGGATACCAGGAAGGTGATCAGGCTTTGTGCACTGTATTCATGGAATGTTTTTGCACTGAAAAGATTACGTATTGCATCATCCTGCAAACAAAATCATGTCGAATAAGACCATAAGGAATTGTACACTTACAAGAAAATGCTCGACTAAGGAAAGTACTCTAATGATACTTAACCTGAGTATTGAAGAAAATGGTTGCTAGATCATTGTACTCTCTATCTTTTGAACAATAGAACTGCATAATGCAAACAAAGGATTAATAAAAGAAAGAAAGTATCATTATCATACAGCTGAAGAGAACATGCAAGTTGAGCAGAAATTCACAAAGTAAATCTCACGTTAACAAAATTCCCATCTGTGCCAGGTGGATGAGGGCATTCGATTCCAGAATTAGTATCTAACTGAGGGCATGGGCTGCATTTCCTCAGTAGTGGCAACACAAAGGAAATCGTGGATGTTACCAAAGATATAAGGCAGGCTTCAAAGATCTGAAAATGTTATTATGGATGTCAGAAATAGAACTACAGACAACAGAAGCAAATCTACCACTAAAAATCCATCATATACTCAGCATACTTGGACTCGTTTCCCTTTCTTATGAAGATACGTTCGCCGCCATTTAGTTATATACAGGGTGAGTTGATTAAATAATGCCCCTGAAAAGAAACTAACACATTAGATTCAGGAAAATTTGATAAAAGAATTAATACACATGAAAGGACTGTTTATTCAGTTAATCGGTTTGGAACTTTGAATCTACTGGGGCATGAGTTTTCAGGATTGTGTGCGTCGCTCAATAACAACATTTTACCATAGAACTTCATCCAATTCTGAATAGTAGAGTCTCTAAAAGACTCCAAAGAGTAGTTACTAGCTGACATGGAAATAGGTACAGTGCAGCCTAAGAGCAGATGCATAGTGATTTTGTAAGGATGCAGCTATACCGCCCTATACTGGTTAATGACTAGCACGATAAGAAGACAATAAACTATGCAAAGACGAGGACCACATTTAAAGGATTAAGATGTCCTAATCAGCACAGAAACTATTGTTAAGTGAAACCTGACTTGTCTTTTATAGATACACTGGATCGACACTGTGTTACTTACCAAGAAGTCCACCAATAACACCAATAATTGCCATAGGAAACAGTTCCTGATATGAGTAATCTTCTTGACCTCTTCAAATCAAAAGGATAAGAACAATTTATATCACAAATGTCATTTCCTGATTGAAGCACGACCAGTCTGATTGGGGGGGTGGGGATTTATCTTACCCAGATATGTCCCAGATTATAAAACCTCCAGCTCCAAAATGACCACATTTTCCACTGTTGCACCAATTCATGGCTGAACGCACCACAACGGCCACCACAGCAGATGTGAAGAATACTCTCCACATAAGATGACTTCTCCACCTTCAGGAATGTAAACGTGAACAGAATCAATCAAATGTTGCAGTGCAGTGCAGACAGTTGAAGCAAGTGTTTCATGTCATTTGGCCACTCTGATTGAGTACAAAGACATACTAAGAAACAATCTATTGCATGAGGTTGCCAATGCATGGACACAAAATACGCTGAAGAGGTGTTTCAAAGGTGAAGTGGCGAAATGGTTAACGGTATTATAATAGCAAAATATCATTGTGATGTTAAAATAGCAAAATATCTACAGTAAATGTTGGGATGAAAACTGATGAATGCTACTCAGGATTGAAAGCATCCTACCTGTATTTTCTAAATGAATTCAAATATGCTCAAACATGAATATGGATTGAATATCCATTCAGTTTGGCCAAATATAGATAACATTATAGTTTGCTATATATCAAGGCATCAAAGACTTTTTACCCTCATATAGAGCAATTTAAGCATTTTCATTTATTTATTTCACCAGAAGAAATGTGCATCACACTATAAAATGTAAACCTCCGAGCTAGTTAGACATAGTGCAATAAAATATGCATGCAACTTTGTTGGACCCAACTCTAACATAGTAGTCCGAGTAAAATAACATTCAGGCCCCAAAACCTCATACCACATTCGCATCCATATTCTTAAACAGTCTCACAGTGCAAATAGCAAATAAATTTTTAATCAGAAAACAAACTATAAACCACATTCACATCATGAAGAATACAGTAGGCAGAAAACAAAAAATTTAACAAATAACATATATCCATTTTAGGTTTCTCGGCTCTAGGTCACAGTAAAAGTACCCAACAAAATCCACAAAAACTAGCTAATGAGTATTATTCTGAAATCTAAAACAAGCTTTCAGGTGAAGCAAGGGAATAACAACTGGCAAGCAGCATGAAAGGTCACCGCACAGAAGTATGAACACTTAGGTACAAAGTTAGAAAAGAAATGTATACATCAGAAAGGGAGATGGCAATGAACTCACAAAGCCTTAGTTAACTATAATGTCAATAGCACTAAGACCATTGTGCAATTATATGACCTTAATATTTCAGGATATCTCCGTGTGTCCTACTACAAGTCAAACTCTCAGTTTTATCCTACACTGAAAGTCTGAAACTTGAGAAGCATGCAGTCAGAAAACGCTAAGGATAGAATTTCAGGACCACCCACCATACTCTGATCACATTATACACACACAATGAACATTGTGTTCACTTGTTGAGTTCACGTTTGCAAATCTTGATGGTTTGGTGATAGCATTTACGGGACAGGACACCTCAGGTAGCCAGTTCCTGATAAACTTCTACTTGAAAGAGCGCTCTGTAATTCAATCTAGAATTAATTTGCACCTTGCAATCACGTATTCATGATGTTGCAGGCAGAACAGCAGCCTATCATGAGGGAGTTCATAACAGGCATGGTTAATAAGGTGGTAAACACTAAATACTCCCTCCAGTCACAAAATCTTGTTACTATGGGGAATACAGTCAACTCTCAACCTTCGAGGGATAACAAACTTAAAAACTTTATACTGATCCTGTGTAGTTCATATAAGTAGATTTTGCATAGAAGTCATATTACAAGAGTATTATTATCGATTAACCAGAGAGATGAGAATGACCAGAATGAACTCTTAAGCGTTTCATGTCACTAGCCATTTCAACTTGCTACAGTCAACCATAAGGTGAATCACATTACTATATTAGTACTGATGATTTTGTTGCCAGCAGCTAAAGGAATAAATAAAGTAGCAAAAAAGATATATAAGTTAGAAAAGAAAAAGAAATAACAAAAGCTGAGTTGTTAACACTGTTTATTTTCAAGCATATAAAACACAATATTTCTATAACTGAAATAGTAGTTTGTTAAATTCAGAGAAGACGATTAGGGAAACTACAGATCGGAAACTCGAACAAGTCATCAGCTGATAGGACTTGATGCCCTACCGGTGTTGCTGCGCAGGTTATAGGGGTGGAAGAGGGGAGGACGTCGTCTGTACTCTCGACGTCGGCGAGGGGCCGTGGCAGCGAGAGCGACGGCTGCTGCTGCAGCCCTAGAGTTCACGTCACGTTACAGTAACGCGGGTACTGTTCACACGAGGGAGAGGGCAGGAACGGCTGGCTCCCAAGGGAAGCCAGCAACTTAATTGTTGCTTTCTGCTTAATTCCAATAATCCCCGATTACAAGTATTTATCCTTCCCTATAGATGCTATAATTAAGGAACTATATCTATCTCTAAGAAAATACCAAATAAGCGATAAATTGGGCCTCTAAGCCCCTTAACAGATTGGCCCCCTAGCCACTATTGGGCCTGCGCCTGGCATAGGGGATGCCGGTCATAACATCTCTCCCCGCCTGCGCAAACAACTCGTCCTCGAGTTGGAAGTCGGGGAAGTGCTTGCGGAACTCGTCAAGAGTCCTCTGTTGGTATGGCCGCGTCCCCGTATTCGGTGGGCGCGGCGTCCTCCTCAATGTAGTCCCCGGACTCCAGGTAGAAGAGTCGCTGACACACATGTCCAGGGACGTAGGGCTCGTCGCAGTTGTAGCATAGTCCTCGGCGACGACGTTCCAGCTGCTCCGCCGGTGTAAGGCAGCGAAACGGGGGCACCGCGGGGGCCTGCCCCGCCTGGGCCGCCCCGGGTGCGCACGCCGGAGGAGGCTGACCCTGACAGGAGCCGGCGCCGGCTGCATGGCAGCCGCACGACGCTCGAACGCCCGGGCGTACTACATGGCCGTCTGGAGGTCCGGGGAGTCGCGCATCTCCACGTCCACCCGGATATGATCCGGAAGGCCACCAAAGAAGAGCTCGGCCCGCTGACGCGTGGAGACGTCCCGAGCGTGACATGCCACCGCCTGGAAGCGATCGGCGAACTCCTGCACAGTGGAAACAAACGGCAGCCGGCCCAGCTCAGCCAGCCGACTCCCGCGGATCGGAGGGCCGAAGCGCAGACGACACAGCTCCTTGAAGCGCTCCCACGGTGGCATGCCCTCGTCCTGCTCGAGGGCGTAGTACCAAGTCTGGGCCGCCCCCCGAAGATGATAGGAGGTGAGCCAGGTACGGTCGGAGGCGAGCGTGCGCTGACCCTGAAAGAATTGCTCACACTGGTTGAGCCAATTCAGGGGATCAACGGAGCCGTCATATGTGGCGAACTCCAACTTATAAAACTTGGGCGGCGGCGGGTCCTGTGCGGCGGCCGAGGGCGCCGCGCCCGTGCTGTCCAGCGAGGGCAACGCGGCGGCATCAGGCTGCCGCCGTGGAACAGGGGGCCGTCCACCCCGCCGTAGAGGACGCCCGGAGCCGGGGCGCCGCCAGGCGCCATGACAGCCCCGGTGGTCGGGAGCGGCGGTAGGTGCGGCTGGGGACTGGGCGCCGTGTAGATGGGTTTCGACGAACCGGCGATCCAAGCCGAAAGCGGTGACGGCGACGGCGGGAACTTGATCTGCTAGATGGGAATGCCCTGGGACGGCGTCGGCGCGGCTGGGAACGAGGTCGTCGTAGTCCCGTCGTAGGGCATCCCATACTAGTACGAGATGACCGGCGCCGTGGTCGCGGCCGAGGGCGGCGGCTGCGGGGGTAGCTGCTGTTGGTGTGGCGGCGGAGGAGGTGGCAGCTGGGGCTGCGGCTGGGGCGCATAGGGCCCGACGAGGAAGGCCCTGATGCCCGCCACGGCCTGCCCTAATTCCAGGATTGCGGCCGTCATCTGCTCCGGGGTGAGGACGAGGGCGGACGGCGCCGGGGCAAAGGGCGCAAGCGCCCCTGAGGACGCCAGCGCGCCCAATGCCGGCGCGCCTGCTGTGTGGGGCAGCAGCGCCGACGAAGACGCTGGTGGCGGCGGGTGGGAAGAACTCAGTAGAGGGCTGGACATGATCGAACCAGAGATCTCTGATACCAGATTGATAGGACTTGATGCCCTACCGGTGTTGCTGCGCAGGTTATAGGGGTGGAAGAGGGGAGGACGTGGTCTGTACTCTCGACGTCGGCGAGAGCGACGGCTGCTGCTGCAGCCCTAGAGTTCACGTCGCGCTACAGTAACGCGGGTACTGTTCACGCGAGGGAGAGGGCTGGAACAGCTGGCTCCCAAGGGAAGCCAGCAACTTAATTGTTGCTTTCTGCTTAATTCCAATCATCCCGACTTGGGTAGAGGCAATAAAAGGAGACTTGAAAGGATGAAATATACCCAAAGACTTAGCCTTAGATAGGAGTGCTTGGAAGACAGCTATTCACGTGCCTGAACCTTGATTGCTTCTGATGGGTTTCAACTCTAGCCTACCCCAACTTGTTTGGGACTTAAAGGCTTTGTTGTTGTTGTTGTTGTGATCCTTCCCTATAGATGCTATAATTAAGGAATTATATCTATCTCTAAGAAAATACCAAATAAGCGATAAATTGGGCCTCTAAGCCCCTTAACAGACCGGCCCCCTAGCCACTATTGGGCCTGCGCCTGGCATAGGGGATGCCGGTCATAACATCAGCGCTCTAAATCGCTAACTTTCCAATTATGTGTCAATTTATCCATCATAAGGTAAAAAGTTGATAGAACAATCTTACCAGGAAGTAACTTCCTCTAAGGCGAATAGTACCCCACCAACAGGAGCTCTGAAGGCTGCAGCAACTCCAGCTGCACATCCACATGTCACCTTTTGAAACATTAATAGTTTTGAGAGCTTCAATATTATAACCCTTTCATTCTTAAAAAAAAGTTCGGAATGCATTCGACATTATATATAAGAATTCTTCAAGATTGAAAGGTGCTAATTTTCCATATTACTTTCCTTTTTTCCTTATTGTCCTTAGTTCCAGAAATTAAAGAGTCTGATAGAGCATGTGTATCAGAAGGTGCTAAAAACAACAAGTTCAAGAAAAAACAAATTTGAATAAAGACTTGTTTGGCAGCTTGTTAGCCTTAAAACTTGATTCCCTGCCAACAATCTGCTTTATCTTAACAGCCTTTTCTTGAGGGCTTGCTTTAACAATATCTACATGACTTGGCCAAAGAATGTTAAGTTGTATAACCTCGAAAACAAAAATGAGTTGCCACATGAAAAAGGAAAACTTGAAACGGATTAGTAAAAAAAAAAAAAACTTGAGACGGATTCATCTATTTAGGCATTTCAATTCCAGTGAATTTTTAAGGTTGACTGATTGGGAGAAGCTAAGGTATTAGCAAAGGGCCTGATCGGCTGTGCTAGTTTTAGCTGCAGCAGCTGCTGCTGCATGGATTCAGTACTACTCTACGCTGTTGAAACTGGTTGGTTGGTGCTCAGCAGCTGCAAAGCTGCTGCTGCAGCAATCTCAGCCAATAAGGCTCAATTCTCATGTGGTAGGTAAGGATGCACCAGCAAGGAAGTGTGACAGTGGTGCTTGCTATTAATCCTCACATTTCAATAGAGAAGATGCAGCTGGGCCATTAAGGTATTGGCGTATTGCAAGCAGATATGTCTGTCATTTGACAACACTAGGATAACAAAGTGTAGACTTGAGTGTCTAAAGTCTAAACAGGCAAGTCTTGCAATTGCCATACAAACCAAGAACATTCACATCTGAACCACTCCACTCGGATGATCTTGACCAACAGTGTTATGACAAGGCAAATGTCTTGGTAAATAATACAGCATCATTTTCATATACTACCAAAAGTCCAAAAATATGTCCTTGAACCAGACTACACTCAATTTCTGCTGGGCTGCAAACAGGGTATGAGTGGTTTACATTTGTTTACACAGTCTTTTTTTTCATGTCACAAGATGGCCTAGTACAACTAAATGGCACAAAGAAACCAAGAATTCAAGATAATTTGAAGATTTAAGTATAATGTATGACAAAAAAAAAAGCCTTGAGTGACTTTACCTAATAGCTATTCATGGAGGCATAAGTAATAGATAGATTGCATGGCCAAAAGTAACTTACAAGGTCTCGCCTATCACGATCGCTTTCAAAAATCCGTACCCACCTAGAACTCAAGTGGTACTTTGCAGATCCACCCTATACCACATGCATAGAATTAGTCGACACTTGATAGTATGAAGCATTTTCATATGATAGCAACAAAATACTTCCAAGTGGAAATGAAGTAGAACAAAAAAGCTAATCTGCTGTCATGTCTTTATGTGTTGGCCTTGGTGAACAGATTTTGTTGGGCCAGTCAATATCAATTCAAAATACAGGTTGACCCTAAAGCTGTCGATTAGTTCACTTTGTGAGCATCACTAGTTCAGTAGTTCACTATTGCTTAGTATAACATCATTGATTGTTGCAGATCTACCTTTTTTGCCCCAAGCACAGCATATTAGCACCAAAATCTGAGTAGCCAACCATTGGTTATATCTTTCTACATACAAACACACCAAAAGCTACACTTGTCGACATGTATCAACAGCCCTTTGTCAGCACACAATATGAACATGAGAATTGTCATGTTGAATGCCACAACTTATTGAGAACGTCTCCAAGGTTCCTAAATCGATGCTTGTGGGAATCTGTTTTTTACTTTTTGACTTTGACAGCTCATTTACTATCTTTCAGGACAATGAGATACCACAACGGCCTGTTCTTTTGAAATCTATTCTAACCAAAGAAGACAACAATAGACATGATAGAAGTAGTGAAGTACATAGCATAAATCCACATCTTCAACTTGTGGATAACTAGTGAATGGAGATGTTCAAATCATGATCATAAACCCACTTGTCCAAGAAGCGAAGCAATGCAGGCCCCAGTATGAACAAGAGGCCCTTCTTTTCCTAGAGCCAATCCACCTCCAACTGATCCAATGCTCCCAAAGATCTATGGCACAAAGCAGCATATATGAGATAATACATCATATTAGCTGAAGAAAGCAATGTAAAAAGTTGTAAACCCACCTTCCCAACTAATGTCCTGAAAAGGAGGATTCCATGTGTATCCACTCCTGCATAAAGACTTCAAACTACATCAATTTCTCAACGACAGTACCAAATGTTTCAGTAACTAAACCTTACCATTTAAGTAACCTTTGATCTCTGGAATACCAGATCCAGCAGCTGCTGGAGCAAAGTTTGTGACTATATATACAGAAGAGAAGACCAGGGCTAAATTGAAAACTGTGTACACGAAGAATCCCACAAAATATGAGTGCTTTATTATAGCAAATGTCGCAGTATATTTCCATCCAGAGAAGTTCTCAACAGCCAGGTTTATGAATATAGCAGCTAATCCAGTACCTACAAACCAGAAAATGATATCAAGTGCAAGAAGAATCAAACAATGCAAGTAAAACTTGGAGTATAAAATATATCTCATAACAGTAACAGTCTTATATGCTTAAAGTCTCTATTCAAAAAAAAGGAAGAAGGCATAGTTTCTCATTAGCTGAATCATTCAACATATGTTGGCCCTGTTTGGCAACCCCATCTCAGCTTATGTTTCTTTTAAGCCACAAGCCAGCCCAAACGTGAAATTTGAAATGCTCAGAAGCCATCGCACCCCAGCTTCTCAGCTTTTTTCCTCGCTAACTCACAGCACCTCCCTCCCTCCTCACTAGCACCGTTCTCCTCCCCCATGTGACTCCCTCTGCATCCGCCTCCTTGCAGTGCCGCTCTGCATCGGCCTCCTCATAGCGCCACCAGGCAACATCCACCTCCCCAAAGCTCGCTCGCGGAGACGGCACGCCGGCGTTGAGGTCATGGTCGACGCCGCCACTGCCCAGGAGAAGCCACACCATGCACCTCTGAGCTGCCAGCAGCACACCTCCGCCAGCCCTTGACCATGCTGCCCCTCGCCACTTCTGCTCCACAAGCCCTTGGCCACACAGCTTCTCCAGCTCCGCTGGCTTGTGTGGGTTTGATTGGGATTTGTGTACTAAAGTTCGATTTGCGTAACTAGGTGCTCAATTTGGTTGCCTGGAAGGTTGATTGGGGCAGCGACAAGCTCTACCCTGTGGCTAACGTTGAGCTCAGGAGCTTGCTTTTAGTTCGCTGAAGCATGATGCCCACAGGCAGCTTTTCCTATAAAGCGCTTCTTAGAAAAGATTGCTCATAGAAAAAGCCAGCTATTGAGAAAATCGCCTAAAAATTAAGCTATTCCAAACAGGGCCATTATACCGTCACAAAAAGAGTTTCCTTTTGTAACATGTTGCATGAATTGTTTTGAACCCTGCAACACCAATCTTTATGTTTAGGTACTATTTATGAGTTCATGATGTCTGTTTGTACCCCAACTGGGAATTTAGTGAACCCAAGATGCTACCCACCCGAATCCATCAAGTTTTCCAAAAAGAATTACTAAGCATAATCCTTGTTCATGTATGGTGAGCACCAGAATCCATCTGTGAATCAAATAATGAGGTATAGAATAAACTAGATCAGATGCACGGACTGCAATGGTCATCCTATCAGATACAACTTAACAAAATAGAGGACAAAAGTTTGGGGGTGTTTGGTTGGCGCCCTGGCCTGAGGGCCTGCACCCAGGCAGGTGGATCTGACCCTAGGCGACCGAAATCAGACACCTGGTGTAGCTGCCTGGCAGGCACCAACCAAACAGGCCCCTTGTGTTGTGATAAAAGTACTCAAATAGGAATGAAGGTAATAGAGAATCTGCAAACTGTGGTAAATAACAAATACTAAACCATACTCTGGGATTCCACTTTCATAAAATACAGTACAACATTTAGAAGGAGCAGTGCCATATATGATAAGAATGCGCAATTCGTTAAACAGAAAGTGTGCAGTATAGCAGCAAAGCTCTCGCTTAACCATTACTCCATATGTTGCCCATTCATGGCTTCATGCTAAATTCAGTGTTCTGAAAAAAATGGTAACCAGCACTAAGCCAATCACCCCCACCTTTTAGCAATTACACAGCCTAAACCATGAGGGCATCTAATCCTTTTATACAGCTGATTTTACATGGCTTTTCCGTGTTCTGCACTTTCAGTTCAAAAATACTGTAGTAGATTTTTTTGTTGCATTGCACATTTTCTTTATCTGCCTAACACATTAGTAATATGATAATACAAACCCAAGTCCGAAACTCGCTTTTACGTGTTCTGCACTTTCAGTTCAAAAATACTGTAGTAGATTTTTTGGTTGCATTGCACATTTTCTTTATCTGCCTAACACATTAGTAATATGATAATACAAACCCAAGTCCGAAACTCAGTTGGATGAGACTCATCACTCATCTGAACTAAATTTTGTGCAATTAGGCTCACAGTTTAAGTGATACAAGTGTAGTCAGGCAAGTAGACAACACCTCAGGGGAAAACGATTGCTATACTAAGCTCACAGAACCAGACAAATGGCTAATTATAACATGATGATGACAACAAAGAATCAAACAGAGTGCTCACCAACGCCGATCAGCAGAGAGAACAGCCACTTGAGCATGACGTAGTAGGGCACCCAGAACTTGCTCCGCTGCGCCTGCGCCGACCCAGCAACACAAACAACTAAGCTGACCGCACACCAAAACCACACGCTCCAGAGCCGAGGGCAGTATCAGGAGCAGATGGGCGGGGGCGGCGCGTACCTGCTCCTCCCGGTACGCGTAGTTCTCGATGACCTCGTAGTCGAGGCTCTCCATGGCGGCGGCGGACAAGAGCTCGCCGCCCGCGGCCGCGAAAGTGGAGGGGCCTGCCCCCTCCCCGTCGGCGGTGGGGAGGCGTGTCCACGCGAGCCGCGCCATCCCGATGCCGTCGGGGACGTCGTGGTCGACGCCGGAGAGCATCGGATCGGCCTGCGGCGGCGCCGGATCCCGACCGAGACGCGCGATTCCAACGGCTCGATCGGGGTAGGGGAAGGGTTGCTACGAGACTGGCCGGGAAAGCTTTGGAGCCAAGAGTTCGTCTAGTTGATCCCGTCAATTTGTGGCGTGTTTAGGATGTGTGTGGCATACGGGATTTGCTGGGAGAGTGCCTGCGTCTGCGTGCGCGTGTCCTTGGCGGTCGTTCGCCGCGGTAGGGGAGCGCGCCCTGGCGCGGTGCTGGAATCTGAACCGGAGACCGCCGCTGGGCTGTTTGACTGCGCCACGGGGGATCGACGGCGCAGCGCCCGGGGGAGATGCCACCGGCGGAGGAGATGCCGGAGCACGTAGTCAACTGGTCGTAGACTCGTGGTGGGCCTTAACTTGGGAAGAGTGGCTGCGCCACGGCCCAAAGTCCAATTAAACTCCACATAGCGAAAATGATTGTCCCCGCAGCCCCCAGGGCGATGTTGAGAATTGAGTGTAGTTTTCTCCGGCTTATATAAATTTGGTATGTTTTGATTCTCACACAAAGTTAAAATGACTTGTAATTTAGAATGAATGGAGTAAGATCTAATTAAGCCTTTTTGACTCAATGGTCTTTTTTGAATCAAGTAGAATATTTTTACCAATGATGGATCATTTTTTTGAGATAAAGTATTTGTTTCATGGAAAAGGAAGTATGCTAAAATAGAGGAAAAAATGTCAAAGAGGTTATAACATGGCGTTGCGAGTTATATATGTAAAGTATAATATTCTACATGCAGTAATAGTTAAATAGGACTGAGTTAGAGGAGTTTGACTCAATGGTCTTTTTTGAATCAAGTAGAATATTTTTACCAATGATGGATCATTTTTTTGAGATAAAGTATTTGTTTCATGGAAAAGGAAGTATGCTAAAATAGAGGAAAAAATGTCAAAGAGGTTATAACATGGCGTTGCGAGTTATATATGTAAAGTATAATATTCTACATGAAGTAATAGTTAAATAGGACTGAGTTAGAGGAGTAATAGCTCGCTAATTAGAGGATGTATAATGTGGGTACTTAGTGTTTTTCTACGTGCAGTAATATTGGCGTTGTTCATTTAAACTTATCGGCCCGGCTTATCAGGCATGGTACAGTGTTTTCTCTCACAACAAACCAGCATCAGTCGGCTTATCAGCCGCAAAAACCTTGAGCCGAACAGCTAGCTTTTTTGCGATGTTTTATTTAGTAATGCCTATCAGATCAAGGCTAAGTAGGATTTGGGAACCTCCCTTTTTAAAAAAACTTAAATTTGTCTAAGTCCTTATTTGGGAGATCTAATAATTACGATATAATGTTGGGCTTGGAATGATTGACTATGCATCACACCACGATTGATTATCCATGCAAAATGGCGACATTCCAAAAACTGATGACCATTTTCATTGCAACTTAGGTTTAGAGGTCTGAGTAATGACCCTACTAATTGCTCTAAACGATCATCACCAGATGTTTGAAGAGTGTGAAATTTTGTTCATTTACCACCCATTTGCATTAGAGGGATTAACTTCTAGTATAGACACCATGTATTGACATAGTTTATTTCTTTCTTTCAAAACACTATGTCTAAATGTTTTGCCTGTACATGTAAAAAGTTTTTTTCTGCAACATATATTTGAGCGCCATATTTGATCCACCCGATCACTCGATTGCAAGAAAGTCTATGCCTAAACAACCCAATCAACTGTGCAAAAACCAAACTCATCTACTCCAATCAACTGTGCAAAACCAAACTCATCTATTCCTAAACAACCCGATCAACTAGCGGCCAATACTTGATCAAATCTATCATTCTTCTATCAATATATTTCAAACACGCGGCTATGTGTATTCAACTATCAGTATTCAACCAAATAGTCAAGCAAAACAACAACAACAACAACAAAGCCTTTAAGTCCCAAATAAATTAGGGTAAACTAGAGTTGAAACCCAACATAAACAATCAAGGTTCAGGCACGTGAATAGCTGTCTTCCAAGCACTCATATCTAAGGATAAGTCTTTGGGTATATTCCATCCTTTCAAGTCTCCTTTTATTGTCTCTACCCAAGTCAACTTCGGTCTTCCTCTCCCTCTCTTCACGTTACTATCATGGTTTAGGATTTCACTACGCATCGGTGCCTCTAGAGGTCTCCGTTGGACATGTCCAAACTATCTCAACCAGTGTTGGACAAGCTTTTCTTCAATTGGTGCTACCCCTAATCTATCATGTATATCATCGTTTTGAACTCGATCCCTTCTTGTATGACCGCAAATCTAACGCAACATACGTATTTCCGCGACACTTATCTGTTGAACATGTCATCTTTTCGTAGACCAATATTCTGCACCATACAACATAGCATGTTTAATCGACGTCCTATAAAACTTGCCTTTTAGCTTCTGTGGTACCATTTTGTCACATAGGACACCAGATGCTTGTCGCCACTTCACACAACCTGCTTTGATTCTATGGCTCACATCTTCATCAATATCCCCGTCTTTCTGTAGCATTGATCCTAAATATCGAAAGGTATCCTTTCTAGGCACTACTTGACCTTCCAAACTAATATCTTCCTTCTCCCGAGTAGTAGTGCCGAAGTCACATCTCATATACTCAGTTTTAGTTCTACTGAGTTTAAAACCTTTGGACTCTAAAGTCTTCCGTCATAACTTTAGTTTCTGATTCACTCATGTTCGGCTTTCATCAACTAGCACTACATCGTCCGCAAAAAACATACACCAAGGGATGTCCCATTGTATGTCCCTTGTGACCTCATCCATCACAAAGGCAAACAAATAAGGGCTTAAAGCGGACCCTTGATATAGTCCTATCCTAATCGGAAAGTCATCCGTGTCTCCATCACTTGTTCGAACTCTAGTCACAACATTGTTGTACATGTCCTTAATGAGCCCGACGTACTTCATTGGGACTTTATGTTTGTCCAAAGCCCACCACATAATATTCCTTGGTATTTTATCATAAGCCTTCTTCAAGTCAATAAAAACCATGTGTAGGTCCTTCTTCTTCTTCCTATACCGCTCTATAACTTGTCTTATTAAAAAATGGCTTTCATGGTTGATCTTTCGGGCATGAAACTAAATTGGTTCATAGAGACCCGCGTTATTGCTCTCAAGCGATGCTCGATAACTCTCTCCCATAGCTTTATAGTATGGTTCATCAACTTAACTCCCCAGTAATTAGTACAACTTTGAATATCCCCTTTATTCTTGTAGATCGGTGTCGATGCGGGACCCACAGGATACCCTACAAGGGAGAGAGAAGATCTAGTCCAACTAGAATTCTTCCCATGTAATCTTAGTAGTAGTATTATTCAGTAATCCTACTAGGAAATCTCATTGTAAACCGACTAGGACTCTGGCCTCCTGACTATATAAAGGAGGGCAGGGCTCCTAAGAGTTCAGAGAACAATTGTACACGATACTTCATAATCAATCCAACGCAGAGGCTAACGCCGGCTGGACGTAGGGTCGTTACTCGACTATAGTCGAGGGCCTGAACCAGGATAAATCGACTGTCTCTCGCATTCACCGTCGAGTTCCACATACGCTGAAGCCCGAACATACTGCCTTGGGTATCCCCGTGGCAGGCTATCGGTGGTGAAACATCGACAGCTGGCACGCCAGGTAGGGGCTTTCGACGACTTTGCATCCGAGAGCTCGATGGACCTCGATAACATGATCTTCCCAACGGGATCAACTTTCATCTTCGGCTCATGGATCTGCGAGGCGGACAACTACGGCAAGCTTCAAAGCCATCTCCTCAAAGATTCGGATCATCATGAAGAATTTCCTATTTCGATAACTACGACGGATCAGCTTACCAGAAGATTCGCGCAGCTCATAATATCCGATTCGAATAAGATTTCACGGCTACGCGCATCCGACTCGAATTCAAGTTTCGTGTCCAAGGTGAAGTCTTATTCGAGTGCTTTCAAGAAACCGAGTTCTTTTGGGACAGGATTCCAGAGCACAACCCAAAACAACTCAGATTACCCTCAGAGTTCTTTCAAGAAGTCGAGTTCTTTTCCATTTGGGCTCGACAACATGGCAAAATCCTATCAGGGACATTTCGAAATGTCTTTCAATCCAATGCTTGGGATACCACTGGTAGGAGCCCAGGAGGGTCTCGTGCTAACGATAACATCGCAAGATTGTATCATCCACTGGCCAAGTTCCGTTCCTGAAGATAGCTGAACCCAACTAGTCGGCACAACAACAACTATTCTACCTTACCAAGAAGGAGACTCGATCTGCGAACATCGAAACATCTACTTAAGTCATTAGCAACTCCGACAGTATGAAAGCTAACACCAATAACAGAACAGCTCACGCACGAGAAGTACTCATGGTTCGACGTCCTCGGTCACCATTAAATCCCCCAGAAGCACCCAATGTTAGGTCATCGGATGAATCAGAATCCAACATATCACCATTTGTCCAGGGCTACGATGGAGAAACAGAGAGTCAGAAACAAGCTAGAGAAAGGAAAAACAAGTTGAAGCAAGGACGCCAACACCATGCTAGGCAGCGCAGGGAAGCCTGGATCAGATATGAGTCAGAGTTGACTGAATACAACAGAAGAAAATCACGACGAGAAGTCGAAGGAAGATGCACGGCAAATACGCCTTACGATAAGATCCGAGAAGCATTAGAAGAACTCAGAGCAACTTCACATCTCGATGAGAAGTACGAACAGCTCCAAGACTTACTCCGGTCAACGATCCCAAGAACGCATGAAGATAGAGACCAATCAAGACTACCCGCCAGATCAACAACCCACAGGCAAGAAGATCAAAATCAAAGGAAGTCCGCCTTCAAAAGACTTAGGCCAGGTGGAAGCCATAACGGAGGAAGTAGGAAGGAACATAATCAAGGCCACCAATTTGAACAACCAAGAAAGACCAGGAGTAAGGTGCCTACCCGGACAGCCTCGCAGAGTTATTCCCATCAAAACAATAGTTGGCCAGAAGGAGGTGTCAAATCCGAATTCAAGGAAGCCGGAACACACGACAGATTCCCCTGTTTCGCGAACAAGCTTGCATCGGTACGATTACCCTATAAGTTTAAACCATCTAACCACTCCAAGTACGATGGCAAAACTAAACCAAGGCAATGGCTCAGAATATATTCACAATCAATTGAACTAGCCGGAGGAGACGACGATATCAAGACCCTGTTCTTTCCCATGGCACTAGAAACGATGCCCCTCCAATGGTTCGATAAATTAAACCCAGGGTCGATCAGAAATTGGGAAGACTTGCAAAGAGCTTTCTGTGAAAATTTCGCGGGTATCATCACACACCCGATCACTCATGCAGAACTGAAAGGACTCAAGCAAAAGGGAGGCGAAAGTCTCAGAAATTACTATCGACGATTCGGCGAACTATGGGCTCAAGTGCATGACATCACCGAACGAGAAGTAATTGAAGCTTTCTCTCACAGAATCATGGCTAGGTGGCAATTTCAAGACTTCTGCAAAGAAAATCCGAGAAACAATGAAGAGTTCAGACGAACAGTAGAAAAGATGATTACTGTAGAAGAAAAAACACGAGAGAGGTTCCCGGATAGAAGCAACCAGGACAACCCGGACAAGCAAAATCATCGAAATAGCAGACATCAAGAAAGAAAACGTAGACCAGACAATACCGTGGCAATGGCCGACAAATCAAAGAAGTTTTCCAAACCCAGAAGGATATGATGACATTGAAAACATACGTTGCCCATTGCACCCTAATGGGAGACACACCATCAGAAATTGCTACACTTTCAATGATCGATACACAAGAAAAGATAGTAAGGAGAACACCAAAGAGGACAATCAGAAAAAAGATGAAGACAACCTACGAGGACAAAGGATTCCAAAAACCCAAGGGGAACGGTAGCAGTGATCTTCTCAGGGGCTCCAGATTGCAGAAGCAAACATCAAGAAAAACTAGCACTACGGACTATCATGACAGCAGAACCGGCTACACCAAGATATCTCAATTGGTCACAATATCCAATCCAATTTTCAAGAGAAGACCAATGGACTAGCGTAGGGAACGCAGGCCACTACCCACTAGTTCTAGACCCAACTATTGTCCGGTATGACTGTCACCAAAGTACTAATCGACTGGGGAGCTGGACTCAACATCATCTTTTCGGAAACACTAAGGAAGATGGGACTACAACTCGCCGGGATGATTACACCAACAAGCACACCTTTCTACGGAATAGTACCCGGCAAAGCAGCCATGCCACTCGGACAAGTTACTTTACCCGTTACTTTTGGAACTCCTTCGAACTACCGAACAGAGTTTATCAAATTTGAGGTCGCAGACTTCGATTCGTCATATCATGCAATCCTCGGACGCCCAGCACTGGCAAAATTCATGGCAATACCACATTATCCGTACTTATTGCTTAAGATGCCAGGACCCAACGGTGTCCTTTCTCTTCGAAGTGATTTAAAGCGTGCTTTTGACTGCGACGTTCAGGCAATCCAAATTGCAGCCAGAGCACAAGCCGACAATGGAAGAAAAGAAATAGCCACAATTGCTGCAGAGATGAGCCAAGAAGAATTAGAAATACCGGCTAAAAAGCCCAGCATCATCACACCACCAAAAGAAGCCGACGTCAAGCAAATCGACTTGGGCACTGGCGATACCTCCAAAACAGCAACCATCAGTGCTCACCTCTCGGCAAAATAGGAACTCGCGCTCACCAACTTTCTTCGGGACAACAAAGATATCTTCGCTTGGAAGCCGGCCGACATGCCAGGTGTCCCAAGAGAGTTGGCTGAGCACAGAATTGATGTTAATGAAAGCTCCAAGCCTGTAAAGCAACGGCTACGACGATTCTCACCCGACAAAAAGGCAGCGATTAAAAAGGAAATCACAAAACTGATGGCAGCCGGATTCATCAGAGAAATCCTTCATCCAGACTGGCTAGCTAACCCGGTCCTTGTGCAGAAGAAGAACACGGACGAGTGGCGCATGTGCAGTCGACTACACAGATCTCAACAAACATTGCCCAAAAGATCCGTTCGGGCTACCACGCATTGACCAGATAGTCGACTCAACAGCAGGGTCTGCACTATTATCCTTTCTCGATTGCTATTCAGGGTATCACCAGATCGCATTAAAAGAACAAGACCAGAGCAAGACGTCTTTCATTACTCCGTTCGGTGCTTACTGTTACAAGACCATGTCGTTTGGACTAAAGAACGCTGGCGCCACATACCAAAGAGCTATCCAAACTTGCCTTGGGGATCAAATCGGTGAAAATGTGGAGGCATACGTGGATGATGTAGTGGTGAAAACAAAGAACCCAGACACTCTGATTGAAGATTTAAAGCAAACCTTCGAAAACTTGAAGAGATGGAGATGGAAGTTGAACCCAAATAAATGTGTATTCGGAGTTCCCTCAGGACAACTACTCGGATTTTTGGTCAGTCAGCGCGGGATTGAAGCCAGCACCAAGCAAATTCGAGCTATAACAGAGATGGGCCCACCTAGAAGTATCAAAGATGTGCAGAAACTAACAGGATGCATGGCGGCCCTCAACCGTTTCATATCAAGACTCGGCGAAAAGGGGTTACCTTTCTTTAAACTACTAAAGAAGACAGAAAAGTTTGAGTGGACAAAAGAGGCCGACGAAGCTTTCAAGAAACTTAAGGCATACCTCACATCCTCACCAATTCTCACACCCCCAAGGAAAGACGAAGATATGATGCTATACATTGCGGCGACTACTGCTGTGGTCAGCACGACAATAGTCATAGAAAGAGAAGAAGAAGGACGCGTGTATAAAGTACAACGACCCGTATACTACATCAGCGAAGTATTATCTGAATCAAAAATCCGGTACCCGCATGTACAAAAACTACTCTACGCTCTACTTATCACCTCACGCAAGCTTCGCCACTATTTCGAAAGCCACAAGATTACCGTGGTGACAGACTTCCCGCTCGGAGACATCTTACACAACAGAGATGCGACGGGACGCATATCAAAGTGGGCAGTTGAACTCGGAGCTCTTAACATCGATTTCACCCCGCGGAAAGCAATCAAATCTCAAGCCCTTGCCGATTTTGTGGCCGAGTGGACAGAGATTCAACAGCCTTTATCAGATACAATCCTTGACCACTGGAAGATGTACTTTGATGGGTCACTCAAACTAGGCGGAGCCGGCTGCAGGCGTTCTCCTCATTTCTCCAGAAGGAAAACAACTCAAGTACGTCCTTCAGATATTGTGGCAAGCTACAAATAACGAAGCAGAATATGAAGCCCTCATCCACTGGGCTACGAGTGGCAATTACCCTCGGAATAAAGAGATTACTCGTATATGGCGATTCAGCAGTAGTCATCAACCAAGTCAACAAAGATTGGGATTGCACAAAAGAAAACATGGGTGCTTACTGTGCTGAAATACGGAAACTTGAAAAACATTTCCAAGGATTAGAAATTTTACACGTCCTGCGCGATTCCAACATTGCAGCAGATGTCCTTGCCAAGCTCGGATCAGACAGAGCGAAGGTTCCACCCGGCGTATTTATAGAAGAGCTATCAGTTCCCTCTATCAAACAACCCGGTGAAACAACCCATGAAATTCAGGCTAAAGGCGTTCAGATCTTGGTAATCAACACTTCATGGAGCCAAGTTTTCATCGACTATATCAAAGAAAATAAATTGCCAGCAGATAAAGCAGAAGCCACCCAAGTTGTTCGCAGAAGCAAAAACTACGTTCTAGTAGGAGATAGACTTTACAGAAGAGCAGCATCATCAGGAGTACTCCTAAAATGTGTCTCATTTGAAGAAGGCAAAGAGATCCTAGACTGAAATACACTCAGGTTGCTGTGGAAATCATGCCGCTTCAAGGACACTGGTTGGCAAAGCATTTCGCACCGGATTCTACTGGCCAACCGCTTTGAAAGACGCAGAAGAACTTGTCAGAAAATGCAAAGGTTGCCAAATGTTTGCAAGACAAGCCCATGTACCAGCTCACAATCTTATCTGCATCCCACCCGCTTGGCCCTTTTCCTGCTGGGGGCTGGATCAAGTAGGACCCCTGAAGAAAGCAAAAGGCGGCTTCGAGTACATCTTCATAGCAATCGACAAGTTCACCAAGTGGATTGAATACAAACCACTCGCGAAATACAGCGCAACCAAAGCAGTCGAGTTCATCCAAGACATTACACACCGCTTCGGCATGCCCAATCGAATCATCACAGATCTAGGCTCCCCCTTCACAGCTACAGAATTCAAAAGCTGGGCACAAGACTATGGTTTCAGTATAGACTATGCGTCTGTTGCACATCCAGAAGCCAACGGACAAGTAGAAAGGGCTAATGGACTCATACTAGCCGGATTAAAACCAAGGTTATACGAAGAACTAGTGGACTATGGGTCCAAATGGATTGAAGAATTACCTAAAGTAGTATGGGGGCTACGAACTCAAATAAGCAGAGCAACAGGCTACTCACCCTTCTTCCTAGTATACGGGTCAGAGGCCGTACTGCCTGCCGACTTGATCTGGACATCACCAAAGATAGAACAATACGATGAAGGAGAAGCAGAACACACAAGAAGATTAGAACTCGACAGCTCAGAAGAAGTCAGAGTAAACGCTACCCTCCAATCAGCCAGATACCTACAAGGTTTAAGACGACACTACAACAAGAGTACCCATCCTCGATCATTACAAGTCGGAGACTTAGTGCTAAGAAGGATACAAAAGACTGACGGACGACATAAGCTACTCAGTCCATGGGAAGGTACCGTTCATTGTCACAAAAGTCACCGGACCAGGCACATACAAGTTAATAACCGAAGATGGAAGAGAAGTCAGCAATACATGGCACATCAGCCAGCTAAGAAGATTCTACAGCGTAAAAACAACTCAAGAAAAAACAGATATGCAAGCCACAAGGGACCAACGTTCACAATCGACGAAGGACAATATTCTTCGACAACATATGTATTAGTTTATATTCATGATCAATAAAGATGATATTCATCCACAGCATGTCTTGTCATGACTTTCAACGAGTTGTTTTCACGAAACAAAAAGCAAAATGGCTGAAAACATGCCTGAGCATCCCGGCCGAGAGCAAAATAGCTGAAAAGACGCTTGAGCCCGCCGATGAGGGTAGCTAAAAGCTAACACCCGAAACAAAAAGCAAAATGGCTGAAAACATGCCTGAGCATCCCGGCCGAGAGCAAAATAGCTGAAAAGACGCTTGAGCCCGCCGATGAGGGTAGCTAAAAGCTAACACCCGAAACAAAAAGCAAAATGGCTGAAAACATGCCTGAGCATCCCGGCCGAGAGCAAAATAGCTGAAAAGACGCTTGAGCCCGCCGATGAGGGTAGCTAAAAGCTAACACCCGAAACAAAAAGCAAAATGGCTGAAAACATGCCTGAGCATCCCGGCCGAGAGCAAAATAGCTGAAAAAGACGCTTGAGCCCGCCGATGAGGGTAGCTAAAAGCTAACACCCGAAACAAAAAGCAAAATGGCTGAAAACATGCCTGAGCATCCCGGCCGAGAGCAAAATAGCTGAAAAGACGCTTGAGCCCGCCGATGAGGGTAGCTAAAAGCTAACACCCGAAACCAAAAGCAAAATGGCTGAAAACATGCCTGAGCATCCCGGCCGAGAGCAAAATAGCTGAAAACACGCTTGAGCCCGCCGACGAGGGTAGCTAAAAGCTAACACCTAAAACTAGTCGACCGAAATTGAGCTTCAAAAGACCCTCCAGCTCTTCGTTCCGAAAAGCAAGAGGCTCGGGGGCTACATCCAGATAGGAATACTTTTTCCTCAGAAAAGCACAAGCGCCACTCAAAAAAGCACTCGGATGCCGAAGTTTGTCAAAGCAACATTCCATGCCGAGTCGTTTTACATAGCGCAGACGAAAGGTTGTCAACACAAAGATCTACATCTAACAAGTCATAGGCACGGACAAAGCACTCGATGGGTCACAAAAGAGGAAGAGAAAGAAAAGTACTCGACAAATCGAGGGATTTCGTCAGGATAACGCACAGAGTTGTTTACAGAGCAGAGACGAAAACGGGACAAAGTACTCAGCAAGTCAAGTGACTCCAACCACACCCGAGCAAAGAATACATCAACGAAAATAAAGAATCTTCATTTAAAGAGGAGTATAATATTACAAGAGGCTGGTCAATTGGATCAGGCATTGTCATCAGGAAGGGAAATATCAATATTAAGACTGTCTACAACCCTACTGGCTAAATCTTCGACTTCAGGCTCCATCCTCTCAACGGCATCAAGGTATTCTTGACTATCAGCTTCCTCCGCTATCTTGGACAGAGGCGCCTCTGGAGCAAGAACCCGGACCTGGGCCAGCACATTCTTGGTACATACTTGAGCGCACTTCTTCGCGAACTCTTGGAAACGAGCCGGAATCCGAGGAATGAACTGAGCCCAAGATTGCCCGTCATCCGCTGGAGTCCGGAGAACATCAGCTACTGAACGGAAAGATTTCCACAAAACGTTCCAATTTTCAGTAGCCGTCGCCAGCTTCCCAGGACAAGCCTTCAATAGTTTTTTGGGCCTGCACAAGATCTCTGTCAGCTCCACGCCTAATCAGCTTAGCAAGGGCGAGTTCTTCCTCAGCATGAGTAATTACCTCCTCAGCCTTGTTATGACTAGAGCGGACAAGAGCCTTCATTTCATCGATACTCTCCGAGAGCTTCTGCTTTTCAGCTCGGAGAACTAGACAAGACACCGAAAAACAAGTCAGCGAAAAAAGGAGTCAAAATACAAGAAGAAACAAGCAGAACCCGCGGCACCTTTGCATTCTTTCTTCGCAGATTCCACCGCGGCATCCCTCTGCTTCTCCGTCTCTACTACCCGGGCACGAAGGGTCTTCTCCTCCTTTTGGTAGCATTTGACGCTCTGTCTCCAACTCAGCCCGGAGGAGGTCAAGATCGGCTTTCAGAGCGTTCACCTCAGAAGACAACTTTCTCTCATTTTCAGATGAGAAAAAGAAGCCAGAATGATCACGAGAGAAAGACTGAGCAAAAAGAGACAAAGAGAAAACAAGGCGTAAGGACAGAAGAAAAACGAGCATGCAAAAGAGGAGTGGCAGTAAAACTTACCTGGAGCTTTTCACCAAAAGAAGTCGCGAGGGTACGACAAGCTCCCCCAGGCTGCGGTCAGCTCCGATAACCGATGGGTGGCATCGAACTGTTGCACCACGTCACCGGAAAAAGAGGGACCGCCGGAAGCAAGAGAAGGGGAAGGAGAGGCCGGCTGGGGCGAAGAAGGAAAGACCAAAGCAACCTCCAGGGAAGCCGGAGCCAAACCCTCAGAAGGACCCGGCGCGACGGCTACAGTCACCTCCGGGGCGGCCAAGTCCGCAACTTCGCCAGGTAGCTCCGAAGCCCCCGCAGCAACTTCATCAACAGTATGTTGTGAGTCCTAGGCTCGGAACTCGATGGCACGGCGGAAGGCTGAGAAGAAGTCGATGAAGAAACGAAAGAAGACGAAACACTGAAAATTGATAAAAGGAAGCACCGATGAGAACCAGAAGAAGGAAGATAAAAGCAAAAAAGATGAAGCCAGAATCTACTCACCCAACCACTTTCTTCTTCGTGAAACCAAAAGAAGGCCTCGCAGGGGGAACCACGACGGCGAAAAACATCCCCGCCACCCGGCGACGGGAGCAGGGATAGCAGGATAACGGAGCCACGGAAGAAGCCGGGGCTGGAGCCGCGGAAGAACTCCGCACTGGAGGAGCGGTAGAGCTAGGTACCGAGGCTACCAAAGAACTCGACACCGGAGCTTCAGAAGAAGTCGGCGCGGGAGCCTCAGAAGAACTCATACCCGACGTTCGATTACTTCAAAAAAGTTCAAGACTAAAAGTCAAGACAAAGAAGAGAAATTCAATGCAACAGGAATATGAAAAACAACTCACCGCCGCATGATGAGGGGTACTTCATCATCCTCCTCTTCCTCAGCCAAGGAAACCAGAGCACCTGCTGAAAAAAGAATAAAAAGTACTCGGTTCAAGAGAGAAACAGGAAAACAAAGGAACAAAGAGTATTAAATGTGCTCACCTAAGAGCATGCTAGCAACAACTGGAGTACCTGAGGGAGTACTTGGTTTGCGAGGCTTCTTGGAGACAGGCAGGCCAGATGAAGACCCATCCGTTCGCCCCCTCTTCGGGACACTGCGAGGACCGCGAGGGACTAGACGAGGAACATATTCTTCATATACATCAACAAATCCGGAAGAAACCCCAGGAAGGGCTGTAGAGGTTTGGGACTTACTAGTTGCAGAAGTTCCAGCAAGTTTTTCCCCAATCTCCGCCGCGGCGGGGAGAACATCAAGAGGGATTGGGTCGACAAAGTTCCGCCCAAGCTCCTGCGAAAAAGGATAAAACACCAAGACAAGGAAAAGCTAAGCAAAAATGAATGCAGCGAGAGTACATAAAGTACCCAAACAAAGAGATAGACAACTCACAGCTGGGGGCGGGTTGTTGGCAGAGAACTCGAGACAGCAGGAGGAATAACGCTCACTCCTTTCAGCATCTTCTGGAGACGCTCGAGTACCTCCTCACCGGTCAGCTCAAGAGCTGGGACCATGCGTGAAGGATCCTCGGCCCCAGAATACTCGAAGCCAAGGTGCTCCCGCTCTTTCAAAGGCTGAACTCGGCGACGAAGAAAGCTCGAAACAATACCGAAGCCGGTTAAACCCTGCTGTTTCAGCATACTAATCCTATCAAGGAGTGGCTGGATCACTTGAATCTCAGCAGGTGACTCAAGTTTCTTGTCCCATCGGTCATTCACCACAGGACCAGATCCAGAGTGGACGACAAGGGAAGGGATCAAATTGGCAGCGTAAAACCACTCGGCACGCCAATCTTTTACAGAATCGACCAGGTCATAGTCAAAAAACTTAATCTTAAGACCCTGGCGAAACTGAATCCCGCAACCGCCAAGAACGCTGGTTTCTTCGCGGCGGGGTTGAGGGTTTCAGACGAAGAAAAAGCGAAAAAGAGATAGAGAAGGAGGGATTCCAAGGAAAGCTTCACAAAGATGAACGAAAACGGAAAGATGGAGAACGGCATTAGGGGTTAGATGGTTCAGACTAACCCCAAAATAACCAAGAAACTGATGAAGGAAGGCGGAAGCAGGAAGGCAAAGTCCGGCGCGGACAAAGGAAACGAAGAGGACAATCTCACCAGGACCCGGAGCTGGAACCCGATGCTCGCCCGGAACTCTCCATTCAGCGATGACTTTACTTTGGATCAAGCCGTCGCTGACGAGCTCGCGCAGCTGATCTTCGCTTGTTGTTGGAGCCGGCCAAACCTTCTGAGCAGCCCTCATGGCCACGAATTCCTGGTTTTCGATCAAAGAAAGGGATGACTCCTCGTCCACGAAGGTCGCCTAGGGACTTGCTTGCGGTTTTCTTTTTTCCCATGAACTAGCGGAAGCAAAAAGGCACTGGGGAAGATGAAGCTAGGATGGTGGTGCTCGGGTGACAGCGACGATGACGGCGGCGGATTTCTGAAAGCTAGGGTTTAAAGGCAAGAGCTGGGCAGCAAAGGAAAGGAAGATAAAAGGTCTTTAAATAGATTTTTCAGTAATAAAAACGGCCCACAAGGCCCGTTAAAACACAGTGTGAGAACGCAACGGTCCATTTACCGACGCAGCTAAAACGACGGAGGGCACAAATCCACACAACGGTACAAACCAACGGGCAGATTTCAGACTTATCCGTCCAGCACCACGGCAGGGTTATCAGATCGCTACAAGAACAACTCGTCAAACCAAGAAGAAAGAAAGAAGCTACCTCGCAAGGAACAAAGAACCCGGTTATTTAGGAAAGAACTCGGTAATCTCATGAATGACAGGGATCACAGCAGAAAAGTAAAGGACAACTCAGAAGACAAGATTCGTTCCATTACAAGCGGACTTCAAAAATAGAAGATTACAAATCTTACAAGACCCAACGAACTCGGCACCACGAAAAGCAAAGTAGCAAAGAGGAACACGGACACGGCTAGGCTCTGGAACGACTACGTGTCCCAAATTGCTACTCGGAAGGACAAACCGCCATCGGCTACACTGTTTTCTTCAAAGGACGGACGCAGTGCATCCCAAGGCAGGAAATCGGCAGCACGGCAAGGACAACATGGAGCAGAGAAGGCCGGCGGGCATCTGTCTACCCAAGACCGATGTGATGCTGGATATGGTGTTGATCTGCACCGGACAGTCTCAAGACAGGCGACGAGGATCAACCCAGAACTGCCAGATGAAGGAACGAAGCCCACATCACAAGACTTCCTCCAACTACCGCCACGTACATCCTGGCACAATGCTGTCGCGGGATTAGCCTACCTCTAATCCCTATCACAAGACTTCCTCCAGCTACGACAAGACACACAGGAACTACAAAATATGCCCGGGGGCTGCTCTACTTCACAAACTACCATATTCATGACCACGAAGGTTTCAACAGAATGTCCAATGGATGAAAACAAGCACTCCGGGACAGTATTTATAGATCAAAGGAGCGGCGCACATGGACTAGGAGTACCAACGAAATAAGACTAACCAAGGACACAGTGAAAAGACAGGACTCAATAATGGATGACTCAGGCGAGAAGGAACAGTACTCGAAGACGGGCATATTCGGAAGAATATACCAGCACAGTACAACCCGTGAACAAAAGGCATTTACACTCAACTACCACCATACAACTACATCTGACAACAGCAGACTATCAAAGAATACGCCAAGACCTCGCGTCCGAGTTCTTCCTGAACAAAACAACAAGGATATACGCTCGGAAGCTGCATGCTGCGAAACTACTCGGATGATGGTTTAATCCAACTAAGGGCTGCTTCGGAAAGATGCCGCAAAACTACTCAGATGATGACATAATCCAACTCTCAGGGACTACTTCAGAACACAAATTTTCGAACAACATAAAGATTCAAGACCCTCCAACTTTTTGTTCCAAATAGCAAGAGGCTCGGGGGCTACACTCAGTGAGTGCACTTTTTCTTCGAAAAAGCGCACGTCACCAAAAGACTTCCTCAACGCAGACCACTTCAAGACATTACGACAAAAAGAACCCGGAACGAGCCATATTCGAGTTCTTTTTGATAAAACTTCAACGAACAAACAGAGCAACTTCAAGACAAGATCCTCCAGCTCCTTGTTCCAAATAGCAAGAGGCTCGGGGGCTACAACCAGATGGATGTACTTTTTCTTCAAAAAAGCACTCACCACTCGAAGGTCCCAAGAAGCGCTACAAGGTTTCACTCCAGAAAGCACTCGGATGACATTTGTTCCTACTCAACAAGACTTGAAGGAGCAAAACGAGACTTTCGGAGCTCAACCATGAAGTGCTCGGGGGCTTGTCGATGCGGGACCCACAGGATACCCTGCAAGGGAGAGAGAAGATCTAGTCCAACTAGGATTCTTCCCATGTAATCTTAGTAGTAGTATTATTCAGTAATCCTACTAGGAAATCTCATTGTAAATCCGACTAGGACTCTGGCCTCCTGACTATATAAAGGAGGGCAGGGCTCCTAAGAGTATAGAGAACAATTGTACACGATACTTCATAATCAATCCAACGCAGAGGCTAACGCCGGCTGGACGTAGGGTCGTTACTCGACTATAGTCGAGGGCCTGAACCAGGATAAATCGACTGTCTCTCGCGTTCACCGTCGAGTTCCGCATACGCTGAAGCCCGAACATACTGCCTCGGGTATCTCCGTGGTAGGCTATCGGTGGTGAAACATCAACAATCGATGCCAATATACTTCTCCTTTACTCATCAGACATCTTGTTTGATTGAAAGATATGGTTGAACAGCTTGGTTAGCCATACTATAGCTATGTCCCCGAGGTATCTCCACACCTCGATTGGGATACCATCCGGTCCCATCGCCTTACCTCCTTTCATCCTTTTCAATGCCTCTCTGATATCAGATTCTTGGATTCTCCGCACAAAGCGCCTATTGGTGTCATCGAAAGAGTCATCCAACTTAAAGGTTATGTCCATATTCTCACCATTGAACAATTTGTCAAAATACTCTTGCCATCGATGTCGGATCTCATCCTCCTTCACCAAGAGATGCTCTCTTTCATCCTTAATGCACTTAACTTGGTTGAAGTCCCATGTCTTTCTCTCACGAACACTAGCCATCCTATAAATGTTCTTCTCTCCTTCCTTCGTACTCAAATATTGGTAAAGATTCTCGTACGTTCTACCCTTTGCCACACTTACAGTTCGTTTTGTAGTCTTCTTTGCCACCTTGTACTTCTCTATGTTATCCACACTCCTGTCATGGTACAAGCGTCTATAGCATTCTTTCTTCTCCTTAATAGCCCTTTGGACTTTCTTGTTCCACCACCAAGTATCTTTAGCCTCGCCTCCACTTCCTTTGGTTACTCCACACACCTCTGAGGCCACCTTCTGAATGTTGGTTGCCATCTTCTCCCACATGTTGTTTATGTCCTCTTCTTTCTTCCAAGAGCCCTCTTTGATAACCCTTTCCCTGAATATCTCTGACGTCTCCCCTTTTAGTTTTTATCACTTTATTCTTTCAATCTTAGCTTGTTTATTCCTACGAGCATGCACCTGAAAACAAAAGTCTACCACCAAAAGCTTTTGTTGAGAAACAACACACTCCCCTGGTATCACCTTGCAACCCAAGCATGTTCGTTTGTCCTTTCTTCTTACGAGGACAAAGTCAATCTGGCTAAAGTGTTGTCCGCTACTGAAGGTCACTAGACGAGATTCTCTCTTTTCTAAAGAAAGTGTTGGCTATCATCAGGTCAAAAGCTACCGCGAAGTCTAGAACTTCCTCTCCCTCCTGATTCCTACTACCATACCCAAAACCTCCATGAACTGTCTCAAAACCTGCGCTTGTAGTACCTACATGCCTATTAAGATCTTCTCCTATAAAAAGCTTCTCACTACTAGGTACAGCTCTAATCAGGTCATCTAAGTCTTTCCAGAACTGTCTCTTAGCACTCTCGTCGAGGCCTACTTGGAAGGCATACGCACTAATTACGTTCAAGACCATATCACCAATGACAAGCTTGACTAAGATAATCCTATCTCCTTGCCTTCTCACTTCCACCACACTATTCTTGAGGCTCTTATCAATCAAAACTTCTACTCCATTTCTATTCGCGACTGTCCCTGTGTACCAAAGCTTGAAACCTATATTGTCCAACTCCTTCGCCTTCTGACCCTTCCATTTAGTCTCTTGAACGCATAATATATTTACACGCCTCCTAGTCGCGGTATCAACTAATTCTCTTAACTTACCTGTAAGCGACCCTACATTCTAATTACCTAAACGGATCCTAGTTGGTTCGACTAGCTTCCTTATCTTTCGCACCCGTCGACTCAGATGCGAAGACCCTCGCTCATTTTTCACTACACCTTGACGCCGATGTAGTGCGCCACTAAGGATGCGATGACCCGATCCTTGCTCTGTTGCTCACTTGACACCGTACCCAGATCGCGACACGGCGCGTCACGGGCCATGTTTCAAAGGCGTCGCCTAGGCGTCCAGGCGTACCCAGCTCGCCTTGGGAAACAGTGGCGCCTTGTCGCCTAGGCGTCGCCTAGGCGTACCAAGCACTCGCCTGGACGTCTAGCCGCCTTTAAAACATGGGTCACGGGGGTGACGGCCCGGCCCTTGCTCATTTAACACCATACCCGGGTTCCGATATGGCGCGTCGCTAAGAGGGTTACGCCCTAACGGTTTTCTTTCGGGTTTCATCTCCATTAGAATGACTAGATTTAATATTGGCTCGCCACGCCTATCACAATCCTCCTCCTTTACCAAGGCTTGAGACCTGCTATGTTGAGACAACGTAGACGGAGTTCAAAGTCAAGCAAAACAATAAAAAAAATGGTGCTTGTTACCAATTGCTAATGAAAGCAATAGCACTATGTGTATATCGGAATTAATATAGTGGAGCCGCCACTACGCTTGCTTATGTATAGAGAACACTACCTCAGCCGCTACCTGTGCAAACGGCAAAAATGCAACCGTGCAAACAGATCAGCTGCTCAGACATTGCAGTCGATTAAAACAAAGACCCATACGCCTAGGACACAAATATGCGATAAGTTCCATTCATTTCATAGATTTAAAGCTAACGATGACAGATAACTTGTCGAGTATTTCATAGATTTAAAGCTAACGATGACAGATAAGGCCGCATTTAGTTCTCAAAATCCAAAAATTTTTGCGCAGTCTTGTGCTACGTGCATAGAATACTAAATATAGACGGAAAAAAAAACTAATTGCACAGTTGGGTGAGAAATCGCGAGACGAAACTTTCGAACCTAATTAGTCCATAATTAGACACTAATTACCAAGTACAAACGAAATTGCTACAGTACCCAAAACAAAAAAAATCGAATCTAAACACGCCCTAACTTGTCGAGTTCACAGGCACGACAAATGCCTTGTTTAGCTCGCGAAAATTTGTAGGAAAGGGTACTGTAACACTTTCGTTGTTATTTGGCAATTAGTATCTAATCATAGTCTAATTAGACTTAAAAGATTTGTCTCGTGAATTTCGTCTAAACTGTGTAATTAGTTTTATTTTTTATTTATATTTAATGCTTCATGTATTCGTCTAAAGATTCGATGTGACGAAAAATCTTGAAAATTTTTACAAAATGAAGTGCAACTAAACAGCACCAAAGCCAACGACGAACACCTTAGCACCATCAAGGCAAGTTCCATCCCACTACACTAAACTAGACAAACGGCAAATGCTAAACTTGGAACGATAGAGGACCAGACACTACTGATAATCTGATATAGATAACTGGCCCGCCGTAAGCCTGACGCCCTGACCACGGCCAGGAGCCGGCCTGCTCGGCGCGGCTCACGCCCTCCAGCGGCGGGAGCGCTGGTTCGCCTCGCTGACGGATATGGTGCGTCCGCCAACCTGCTGGCCGTTCATGCTCTGGATGGCGTTGTCCATTGACTTCTTGTCATCGAACTGCACGAACCCGTAGCCTTTTGACCTCCCCGTGTCACGGTCATACGCGACCTGCAAACAAAAAGTGCAGATTTTAGCAGCAATACAGCACGTATATATCCAAGTAAAATGAACACACTGCCCTGGAAACAAGTACAGATCTAAACGATCGACCCAAAATTAAATGAAGTTCAGAACTTTTAATCTGTATGTAGTACTACAGTAAGTACTGTATTTAGCAGACGAAGCAAAAGGGGAAACAGCTGAAGACAAGCAGATCTGAAACCGACATGGGCTGGACCGCAGGAGGACAGATCTAAACGATCGGGATTAAATTAATTAAAGTTTAGAACTTTTAATACTAGGTATTTAGCAGGCGACGAACAGCTGCATATGAGCAGATCTAAAACCGACATGGGCAGGGGGATATAAAATTTGAGACATCAATATTCAATATTTAATACTAACAACAGAAAAGGCACAAATATAAAATATAGGTTCAAATTTAGTGTTGGGGATAGGGGAACACAGATCCAAAACACATGCCGAGACAGGGACCAACAAAGAGAGAGCGACACCCAAAGACTTGAAAAGGAAAAAGTCTACTGGACCCCCCACCTATCATACTTGGTCTACTTCACCCCCTCAACTATGAAACCGTCTGTTTTACCTCTGAACTTTTCAAAACCGCCTATTTTACCCTCTGGGCGGTTTTTTCAGCGGCGGTTTTACTACAGTAACGGCGGGTTGCTACAGTAATGCCAGGATTGCTACAGTACCCGTGTTTTGAATTTTTTTTAATTTATTTTCGATGAATTTTTGAAAAATCATAGTAAATCATAGAAAAATCATAAAATAAAAAATCTAATTTTATTGGACTCCACATGAGTAGATCTACACAGTGAATATATAATACGGTATGCTTTAGTACAAATTTTTTTTGTAGCTTTAGATTAATTGGAAAATCTAATTTTTTCTGTAATTAATTGGAATAATTCATAACTGCAGCTTCTATGGTCCAATTGTGGTGAAATTTTTATGGTACACTAATTATTGTATGCTTGAACTATAGTAAAAATTTCGTACTCATTGGACTATGTATAACTTAGTTATAGATAAATTCTAATTAATTACAGACAAAATTGGATTTTCCAATTAATCTAAAGCTAAAAAAAAAATTGTACTAAAGCATACCGTATTATATATTCACTGTGTAGATCTACTCATGTGGAGTCCAATAAAATTAGATTTTTCATTTTATGATTTTCTATGATTTACTATGATTTTTCAAAAATTCACCGAAAATAAATAAATAAAAAAGAAAATTCAAAACAATGGTACTGTAGCAAACCGGCGTTACTGTAGCAAACCCGCCGCTGAAAACCGCCAGGGGGTAAAATAGACGGTTTTGGAAAGTTCAGGGGGTAAAACAGACGGTTTCATAGTTGAGGGGGTGAAGTAGACTAAGTATGATAGGTGGGGGGGTCAAGTAGACTTTTTCCGACTTGAAAACGACACCCAAACACGTGTAGATTCATCCGAGCCCTTGTTTAGTTGGACCCTAAAATCCAAAAAGTTGCTACAGTACCTGTCACATCGAATGTTTGCGGCCCGTGCATGGAGCATTAAATGTAGACGAAAAGAAAAACTAATTGCACAGTTTGGTGAGAAATTGCGAGACGAACGTTTTAAGCCTAATTAGTCAATGTTTGGACACTATTTGCCAAATAAAAACGAAGGTGCTACAGTAGCCCCAAAATCCAAATTTCGCGAACTAAACAAGGGCCAAGACAACAACTGATGAAGCCATCTGTCAAGAAGAGACACACTCACCTCGGAGTTGAGGGGGCCGTAGGGGGCAAAGGCGTACGTATTTGAGGGAGGCCCCGTCGGTGCTGTAGGGTAGGTTCCTCACGAAAGCGCGGTGCTCCGGCCCGGAGCGGTCCTCCCAGGTCGAGTTCTCCCACGGCGCCGACATCTTCGCCGCCTCTCGAACCCTAAACCACGAGCTAGCTGGAGTGGGGGATCCGCTTTCCAGATCAGAAATGCAACAAAGAGCAAAGGAATGCCGAATGCTTGATGGAATGAGGCGCCGGCACCCGGTTATATAGGAAGCAGCGGCTGCCATGTTGGACCCACAGTCACGGGCTGAATCCTGCTAATTTTCCATATTCCTTTTTTTCTTTTACTTTTAGACTAGGAAAAATATCCGTACGTTGCTACGGATGACCGTATATTAAGAAAATATATGCCACACCTTATTTCAACTAAGTAGTCTGGATTTCAGCAACTTAAAACATCATTCGTTCAGGACTGAAAAGTACAAACATACCATCCACTCATTCACCACTATCACTAATTAAACTTTTGCTTTCCATAATCGGCATAAAACAATTGCATCAATTTTTTATTAGCATAGCTAAATAGTGTTGAGTGCTGACATAAAAGAACACATAGCATCCTTAGAAAAAAAACATGACAAATCCACAATCATCACCTCTTACAAAAAAATGTCTTACCCAATCTCTGTAAAAAAAAGAGATGGAACAAATCTACGTTGCCACAAAAAATTGACAGCATGCCGGTTCACAATTTGTCAATATCCAAAAGAATCTATAAGAACACGCAAACCGATCCTGATCATTATGATAATTATGCAGAGGACCACCCGAAAAGAAAGAAAAATCGAAATCATAAATATACCATGTAGCAATTTCAGCTTACAGGGTTGGTATCCGCTGGTGTTTATGTCTGTTTCGATTTCGTTACTTGTTACCTCGCACAATGGTACTGCACCTTTCTTGAGATATCATGCACATGGGAGTATCAGAGCATGTAAATCATCAAACAAATTTCTAAGAATAATTTGCTCAGTTGGCCGAAGAAAAATCCATGGCAATGTTTTTTTGTATGCAATGGGAGAAATTAGCATCTTCTTGTACTTACGAAAACATGAGCATAGAAGGAAACTGTGAGCGCTCATAAAGGCCAATTGGTACCACAAGGTGGGTATAACTCGCAACAACAATGGTATGGTGAAACCCAATTTGTTCTCCAATGCCAACCCAGAGTAGGAAAGTGACGACTATAATTGTCACAGCTCTAGCTGTGAAAGTTGAGTACAAAGATGGTCAAGAATAATTCTTCATAGACGGAATGATTATTGTTGTTGTTCATAAACCAACTAAAATATAGCACTGAGTCAAGTTTCATACTGTCATTCTTTAGAAAATTTATTCTGACTCTGCATTGCTCTTAAAGACTACATTTTTACTTACCAGAATGACATACGCCTAAATAAATTACTAAACCATGTCATGAGTATCATGTTTATGTGATAATGCATGTGATGGAATGTGTGGATAAAATTTTTGGAATCTAAGATGATCAATAAAAATGCTAAATGAGAGGCCATTCCATAACACATATATATCAAGTAGGGTTTAAAACCAATTTTTATTGAACAAAAATACTATAGAACATATATGTGGCAATTAAATAAAGTTTGGAATATAAACTTTGTAGATGACAATGAAATCCTTGCTATTAAAAAATAACTTCGCTAGCCAACATTTCTAATAACCTAGAAATGCAACTTGGAATCAAGTTCAGCTCAAAGACTTAGAATATTTTCTAGTTTATAAACAGAAAGACAATGCAATGTTTGGCTATTTATTTTATAAAATTGAGTTAGGAGGTGGTGTCGTGTTTTAGCTCGGGTTGGTAGCCTCATATTTCATCTTGAGCATGGTGAAGATGGTTTAGGTCCAGAAGCAACCGTTTAGTTGTTATAGACACTTTAAAATGCGTACACGACATGTTCTCGGGCTGGCTCGCCGGGTGGATGCGGTCACCAGGCGCTCGGAGTCACCGCGCTGGTCGTGCGTGCGCGTGCTGCCGCGCATGGCCGGCCATGGCTGCCTCTGGCCTGGCTGTGGCTCGACCGCCGCTGGACCCACCATGCGGAGCGGCCTGCCCCGCCCCGCACTGCGACAAAGCCACTACCGGTGCCATCACCTCATCGTCATGTCCGCACACTGCTGCCCTGCCTTGCGTTGCCGCTACCGACACCACCGCGACGCCATGCTGCGCTGCTGCCGCTTGCTCTGCCACCACATGCATGTGGGTTGTCCCGGTTGCGCTCGCGCCGTCGCCTCGCCTTAATGGTGCTGCGGCCATGCAGGCCGCGCCCCCACTTGCCTCCCCACGCGCGCATGTGGTCTGGTCGCGTGTCGCGTAGCGAGTACGCAGACACGGTCGTGAGTCCGGACGACCACTAGCTGCCAAGGTGAGGACAGCCAAGCTCCAATTTAGAGTTTCCCCCCTCCCCCGACATGCCGATAAGGCCGAGCTCGATTGCCGTGGACAGTCCTTCATCTGTCCACCCTGACCCAATCCAAGTGCACCGCTAGCTTCGCTTCCACTTCTACGTCGCCCTGCGCTGCTTAGCCTTACCTCTACCGCTACCCCGGTGCTACTGACGCGGTCGTGTCTACCACGGTGAGTCGCCGTGCCGCTCGGTAGCACGTGGTCGGCCTCGCTCGGGTAGTCCCCGACCGTACCGTCACCTCGGCTAGGTCCACGGTGAGCCCCTGCTGCTCGTACGCTAGCTGGTTAAGCCAGTAGTTATCCTAGTTCACCGGAACCGTTGCGCCACCGTCGTGGACGGCCGCGCGCCGCTGCAGCCTTCCCCAATGAGCCCCGCCACCCCTCACCGCCGCTTAGCGTAGTCATCTAGGTCAGAGATGGTGATCGACCCGTTAGATAGGCTCGCGCAGGTCCCAGGTGGCCGGCGTAGTCACCCGGTGTCGCCGCTCGCCGCACCGTGGTGCACAGAGTTGCCGAGGGTGTGCGTAGGTGAATTAGGGAAAACTCATGGAGGTTAAATGAATTCACCAGAGAGAGAAAGAAATAGTGTTAGGACTTAGGTGTAGTTCAAGAGAAGTTTGAGGTCTCTTTTGCAAAAACGCCAGCGCGCGCGGGCTCCTCCGCCGCGGGCCGCCTCATGGGTGGGTCGACGCCATGTGGGCAGCGTCCGCGGGTCGTTTCGCATGTGCGCCGTGCGATGGAATTCGTTTTTCTTTTTCTTAGAAAATTAGTAATAGCTTTTTATTTTAAATTCTGAGTTGATCTTTGATAATTAATATAAAATTATGTAGATGCCCAAAAATTACGAAACTAATTTTTCTAGGTTTCTAAAATTGTGATCTATCTGTTGGTATAGTGGTTCATACATATGCGTGTTGATACTAGGAGCTATTAAATTATTTGAGAATGCTTAATATTATTAAGTTAATCGTTGCACGAATTTTTGTGGTGAATTGGTGATAACTTTAGTCCTGAAATTTTTATAGTAGCTTCATTGTATTATTATATGGTCACTGTAATTTTTGTAACCTTAGAATAGACTAAGCATTATGGTAGTTAAATGCTTTTTGTTTCAATATACATTAAATCCTTAGTAGAACTAAAGATATACCCTTAAATTGCAAAGCTACGTGTTTGTTAGTTGAACCCAATACTTTGCTCGATGAAGATGATAGTTAGCTTAATATCTTAGTCATTAGAGCTATATTAGTAACTTAGTATGCGTATTTTTATTTTAAGAGTTGTTGTTACCTAAATACTAAATCGTTGCATCATTATCATCGCGTGCATATAGAGAACGAGTCGACGGAGATCGTGACCACCGGCGAGCACGAGTTCGAGGAGATCGTCAAGGAGTATGAGGAGGAGATTCTCGTGCAGGAGGAGGTCCCGGAGCTGCCACTGACTGACGCAGTTGACACCATGCCTGCCCAAGGCAAGCCTCGGTATATAACCTCTATTTTTTATATCCAGCGTGTGTATGTATATATATATATATATATATATATATATATATATATATATATATATATATATATATATATATATATATATGTGTGTGTGTGTGTGTGTGTGTGTGTGTTGTGCATTTACGTTGTAGGAATTTTATGAAAACCACATGCATATATATATCTACCTTATGAGTCTTACTAGTGCAGGTTCGAGTAGCTGCTATGCTTAGGTTTTCGATAGCGTGAGTAACCTACCGTTACTCACAATAGGTGATTATTATAATTACTCTCATAATAAAAATGATGAAAGGAAAATGGAGACCCGACAGGGATATGGTATGGGTATTGGTGTGTGTAACGAGTTGTGTCCCACGGCCACAGGGCTTAGCTTGGTTACACTATTTTCTCTGTCCGTGTCGATTGAGGACCGTCCGTTGATGTGGATGGTAGTCAGATCACAGACTTATTATCCTAAGCACATACTTGCTTATGGAAGCGGGAAGGCTCGTTACGCTCTTATCATGGGTTTCGGCTCTTTTCGGACCGACTGATTGGAGGCAGAGAAAGGTGGAGGTCCCAGCACTATATTGAGATCGGGTCTCAAGTGTGGGGGCTTGGAGTCCAAGTTTGGACGGGGACTTGAACCCCGTGACAGGAGTGGAATGGGTTGGTCTTGTTTGTGCCTGGCGTATAAACGGGGCATGTGTTTCGGGGTACCCAACTGGGATATATTGGTTTGCGAATCGCCGTTTTCGTGAGACGGTACGACTTGGCTATGGTTTAGCATCGTAGTAAGAACTGGAATATGAAAGATGGCAAATTGGTTCTGATTGCTCAATCCTTGCTTAAAAGTAGAACATATGCTTACTTAGAATGGTTAGCTAATGAAGTAATCATGACTGCTAATAAAACATGATCTTAAGGACGTACTATTAGTAATGCCTTTCGCAAACAAAGAAAACAGCAAAGCATATTGCCTATCATACCCTTTGGAGTCGAAAATTTATTCCCACTAGTCGGGTAAGTCTTACGAGTACATTGTGTACTCAGAGTTTATTTTACCCTGTTGCAGGTGCAGTTTGAAGAGTAACTCTTGTGTGGGGGATTCTTCTGTAGGCACAGACGGATCCTTGTATCATTTCCGCTATATGTTTATTTTCATTCCGCTGTTTAATTATCGCACTCTGAACCCTAGTATTATAATAAATAATTTTCAAGAACTCTTATTGTATGAAATGGACTAAGAATTGTAAGCCCGTACTCATTATTGAATTCTGGAGGTAAAACGTGGATTGATTCGAGTTCTCCCGTGGGGTGTGCTCGACCGAACTGTCCGATGTAGCTAACTTTCGGGGTGCTTAATGTCTAGTGGAAGACGAACACTTCCGAAAACGTGTTATTTCGGATGGTTCTGCCACATGAGGAGACTAAAGTTCAAGACATATACTGATGGGATAATTGCCAAGCTCATTATGATTGTGAAGAAATTATGCATGTAGGTTGATGTTGGTAGAAGCTTAATCGGCTGAGGGGAAATTTTGATGGTAAGCTATCTTCTAGCAGCGTGATGTACTGTGCACAGCTTGTCTGAAAATATAAGAAGCTATTGCTTATGTTCAACAATTGAAGGCATACCGACCATACAGAATAAGTTTCAAAATCTAGAGTAACTACATAGAGCTTGAATAACACTTGTAGCTTATCTTCATTCTCAAGTGGTGTATACCGATACTTGAAACAAGTTGGCAGCACCTAAAAAAAATATGAGTTAAATGCATCAGTGGTCCATCAACTTATACCCAAGTTTCACTTAGGTCCATCAACTCTGAAAGTGGGTTTTTGGGTCCATCATCTTTGTTAGTGGCGCATTCCTAGCCCATACCGCTTTGTTCTAGTTTTTTAATCGACGTGGCACCTCGGGGACGCCGCACACACGCATGCATGTGCATGCATCTGGAGCTGGAACACCGCCGCGAACGCGTTCCGCTGAGGTTGAGCGACGCCTGTCAGCCTGTGTGGCCACGGCAGCAGCTCGCCCGCGCCCACAGCGGCGGCGACGGCACCTCCTCGCACGCCCGCAGTGGCGGCTCGCCCGCGCGCCTGCTCGCGCACCCACGGTGACCATGGCCACTCCGCTGACCGCCTCTGCAACCACGATGACTGACCCGGCGGCACCTTGTGCCCGGCCGCCGGCCTCGCCGACGCGCCGTCGTCTCTCCTAGCTGGGACAGCACAGCGGTCCAGGACGCCCGCAGGTAGCCGGTCTCGTACTGTCGGATCTGGCCGCGGTGCCGCCGGAGCCAGTCGTCGCCGACGAGCTCGCGCAGCGGCGGGGACTCCCGCACCTTCTGCACCACGTAGTAGAGGTTGTTCATCAGGAAGATGTTCTGCAGCCCGGCGTCGTCGTACAGCCGGGACTTGTCGTCGATGTTGCGCAGCAGCAGCAGTGAGCAGCTCGCGGATGCAGCGCGCGGACGGCGTCGAGGCCGGGGCGCCGTCGTCGGCGGTGGCGGCTCTGTCGTCGGGGCCGGCGTCGCCGAGGACCGCGTCCAGGGTGCCGCGGCAGTCGGCGAGGAGGCCGCAGTAGTTGAGGACGTAGCGGGTCATGGGGTGGATCTCCCCGCCGTGGAGGGGCTTCCGCGACGCCTCGCTGTGGATGGCGTGGCTGAACTCCTCGATGGTGTGGCGCACGGCGTCATCGGCGAAGAGCGCCTCCAGCTCCCGCTGCACGTCGGCGAGCGCCTCGTACATGCCGAGCGTGCGGTACAGCTTCTCGGTGGCGACACGGCGACCGCGTCCGCGAAGGCGAGCAGCTGCAGGACGCAGCCCCTGGTGACGTCGGCGAAGCACTCGTTGCCGAGGTCCTCGTCCGACGCGAAGACCTCATCGCAGAGCCAGCGCTCGTCCGCGAGGAAGGTCCTGACCACGGCCCTCACGGCGTGGCTCCACCGCCGCATTCTCTGGTCGAGCGCCGACCACTCCATCCGGAGGACCTCCTCGATGGCGACGGCCTCGACGCCGAGGAGCGCCACGGACTCCGCGAGCGCGTCGCGGCGGGCGGCCACGTACACCTGCGCGAGCTCGGGCCCGTACCCGGCGCGCAGCATGCGGGCCGCGACGGCGCCCACGGAGGCCAAGGCGGTCGGGGACAGTGTGCCGTGGCACGGAGACGCGTCGGGCGTCGCATCGCCGAGGTCGTCCGACGACAGCGAGAGGCGCCGCAGAGAGGGGGAGGAAGAAGAGAGCAGGGAGCGCGCCTCCTCCTCCAGCCGCAGCATGGCTTCATCGACGGCGTAGAGGTAGTCTACAATCATGCCGCCGGACGACGGCGACGAGGAGTTGCCCCGGAGGATGACCTCCTCCGCAGCGGCGATCTCCTCTTCTAGCTCTTCTTGATCGTCATCACCGCCGGACGCCTCCTCCTCGACTGTCTCCGGAGAGGAGAGCGGGTGCAGGCGCGGGTCGAAGGTGGACAGGAAGTGCATCATGTCGTCGGCGTCATTCTTGGACACAGCCAGGCTCTTCAAGATCTGTTTGGCGGCTGCCATGACCCTCTCCTGCCTAGCGTCCTCCGGCGACACGCGCTCCATGGACGCAGTCGTCGTGGGAACACAAGGAGCAAGCTGACTCGTTCGCCTCGGACGTCGGCCGGCCTCGCTCTCGACAGCTAGCTGGCTTGGCCATCGCGTCGCGGTTGGCTAAGGTCATGGCGTGTCCGCGGGCTGGTGATTGACGTCGTGGCCTCGCTGGTCATGCAGCGGTGCGGCGAGGGCGAGGCGACGCAGGCGTTCGGCGTGGTGGTCGTCGGTGCACCGGCATAGCAGCAGGGCACTGCGCGATGCCCTCGGCTTGGCGTTGTGGATGTGCAGCATCGGGCGACGTCGAAGGCCGGGCGCCCATAGCAGAAGCGGTCGGTGGCGCAGGCTTAACAGAGCAGGGGCTCACGGTGCAGGGCGAGGTCGCGACCAGGCCGCCGGGTCAGTCATCGTGGTTGCAGAGGCGGTCAGCGGAGTGGCCATGGTCACCGTGGGTGCGCGAGCAGGCGCGCGGGCGTGCGAGGAGGTGCCGTCGCCGCCGCTGTGGGCGCGGGCGAGCTGCTGCCGCGGCCACACAGGCTGACAGGCGTCGCTCAACCTCAGCGGAACGCGTTCGCGGCGGTGTTCCAGCTCCAGATGCATGCACATGCATGCGTGTGTGCGGCGTCCCCGAGGTGCCACGTCGATTAAAAAACTGGAACACAGTGGTATGGGCTAGTAATGCGCCACTAACAAAGATGATGGACCCAAAAATCCACTTTCAGAATTGATGGACCTAAGTGAAACTTGGGTATAAGTTGATGGACCACTGATGCATTTAACTCAAAAAAAATATAATACAAACCGGCATATGTTAATAACTTCATATACCCATCCAAGATGTTAGAACTGAAAAAGGATCATACTTTTTTTAGCCATGCAAGACGTTAGCACTAATTAAAGATCATACCTTTTCTTTGCTCTTCCTACCGATCATCACCGGAATCATCACCAGCCACTTTTAGGATCCCTCTATAGGCCGGATGCATTTAAATTCAATGTCTTCCATGTTAGATATTAGATAATTGTGTCTCAGAGTGAATGCAAGCAACATGTGCGTGCATTAAATTTAGCCTCTAGGTTAGTGAATCAAACTCTATTCAGATATCTCCTAGATCCAATATTGCGAGCAGCTACTCTTCCGAGCAAATATCTATGAAAATGTTATCCTGGGCTGCATCCCACTTCCCACACTACTCTGCCATTTTCCATCTACAATATAACACATGCTTGTCCAATTGATAGAAAGTCAGAAGTTGACATAAATATTTGCTAATACAACACCTAGCTAACCCCCACACTCTAGCTAATTGTAACACCTAGGACATAACAGATGAGTAATTAAACTGATCCTCTGCTATATTATACTCCCTATCCATCCATCCATCCGTTCTACGGTCAGTTCGCTGGGTCGTATTTGGCTTATAAGCCATAGCTTATCAGCCAACGAATAATATTTTTCTCTTACACTAAATCAGCCAACAGTACTATCAGCCATGCCTTATAAGCCAAACTGGCTCAAACGAACAGGGCCCTATTCATCATGAGTAAGGACCTCTTTAGCAGGGCTCCGGCGCCTACACTGTAGCAGGGTGTCAGCCGCTCAGCGGTCAACAGGTGTCTACCGGAGCCAGAGCCGCGGAGCCAGAAAAACGAGCTTCTCCGGCTCCGGTTGTGTCAGTGAGAGAGCAAAAACGAGCTTCTCTAGATCCGGTTGTGTCAGTGAGAGAGCAAAGGAGAGGAGAGAAAAACGGCTACGGTGAACAGTAACCGGGTGTCGGCCCTGGGCGGCCGACAGGCCGGAGCCGGAGCCGCCGGAGACAGGCCGCCCTAAGCACCGCAGTGCAAATTCATTTTCTGTTCATTCCAAACATCCGTACTACTGCCACGGGTCGATCAAGCACCAGCAGCAACTAATTTGGGACATGGAAAATTGGACATAAGTAAGAAGGATTAGAGGGACGCATGAGTAAAAGAACAAACCTTTAATCAATGGGCTAGAGCAGATCCACACGTTACAGACCGGCGCCGGCTGGAGTCGTCGGAGGTAGTCGGCGTCGCCGGATCTTGGAGGGGGCAGACTCCTACGCGTGCTCGAGGTGGCGGGGTGAACTCCAAGGATGGCGATGGCAGCAAACTCCAAAGGCGGCGGCGGCGGCGATCCGGCAAGTGACCTGATCTAGCGAGGCTGGCTCGTTTCGCCACCAGCGGCACGAACCGTAGAATCGGCAGGCGAGGGGCGGCGCACCCGCGAGCCAGGCAGCTCCTCTGTTCTTCCTCGCTTCGATCTCCTCGGACCTGCGCGCGGATGGGAGGAGCGGAGATGAAAGTAGCGGCGGCGACCTCGGCCCCGTGCGCGTACGGGAGAAGCGGCGGCACTGCGGCGGCGCGCGGCGTCTGGGAACGGCGGCGTATCGTGCGTGCGTGCGGATTGGAATACAAAGAAGGAAAATAGAAGGAAAGTCATGGGCTGAACGCGACTTTGTATAGAATCAGGCCCAACGAGAAAATTAGCTATTCACCATTCAAGTAATGGGCTTCCCAAAATTGCCGTTCAAAAAATTAACTTCGTAAAATTACCAGCCTAAACATGTATTTGTTGCCATAATCCCTATTTAGCTTCTTTATTTCTTTTTTTTTGGATTGTCCTCCATGCGAAAAGACATTTCTACCCTTGGCTGCTGGGAGACGTCGAGCGGATCATCGTTCGCACCTTGGCTGCGTCAGACGTCAGAAAGATCAGCTGATATCTGAATCAAATGGCCTGCATGCTTCTGTATGAGCTATTATGCATGCATTTTGCCGGTTTTTGAAAAAAAACAATCAGGTGGGCAATATAATTAGAAAACATGCACGCATATATCTGTCACACAAATTCATAAATTGAGAATAAAATGAGTTCACATCCGAATTCATAAGCTGAGTATAAATGAGTTCATCTCACACATGCATAGATTGAGCCTAAATGAGTTCATCTCGCAAATCTATAATTTAAGTCTAAACGAGTTAGCTTTCTCTTTGGCGTCAACTTCTTTGGTGCAGCTGTAGTAGGCATTCTCTCTGGAGTAGTGGCCATAGATTGTGCTGAACCGCCCTGTGCTAAACACAAAGATAGTACTACACTTAGATAAATATTTTTGGACCATATTTGTACATCAAAATAACATAGATTATTTGTGTGACTGTTTCTCACCTTCTAGTCACCCTTCCAGGACTATCCCGTATTATTTGCTCTCTAGTTGATCTCTGTGGGGTACTGACCTCACCTGGCTTAGCCTTTGTGACATTCTTTCTAGGCAGCCTCTTTCTACAAGAAAAAGGGAATTAAATTTTATAATGACATTATAATTAAAGGATTGAATGTAAAAACAAAGGTTTATCTTTTTTCTTTGTCCCATTGAGCGGGCACTTGGAACTAGCTTGCCTGTGACCCTTTTCACCGCATCTCTTACAAGTCATTGGGCCTCTAATTATTTTCTTTCCCTTAGCGTTGGTTAGAGCAGTATCACCTGCATTAGTAGCATTGTCACATGCATTGGTAGCACTAATGGTACCATCACCATCTTTCCTACCTCTTTTCTTGTGTCCACCTTCGAGACATCCTTTTATCCTAAGTTTTCTTTGTCTTCCACTTTCTCTAGGATTAAGAGGTGCACCAACAACAAATGGCAGCTGCACATGTGGCCATTGTGATCTATCTGTCATTGGCTCAATCTCTCTACCATAAGCAGCCTTAAATCTATCCAGTGAGTAGCAGTCATGCACAAATTGTTCAAGGTCCACTCCCCGTTGTGAGGTTACAAAGGCCAATACATGTTGACATGGCTTACTAGTATGCTGCCATTCAAGACAAGTACAGGTCCTTTGATGCAACTTGACAACATGCCTTTCAGCAATATTCTTACTGTGGTCCCAAATCTCTACACTCCAATTAGCAGCTGACACAACTTTCAAGTGTCCCAATCCTCTAGTGTTGGGCTTTAGTTGAACCATAACACTTGGAAGTATCCTCCCAACTAGCACTCTATCTGCAATATTTCTCCTCTTGTTCCATAATCTCATAATCATCTCTCGAACCTTATCAGCAAGTTCAGCAACAGGTAAGTCCTTAATGTCTCGTATCCAATTATTAGTGATGTAGTTACACTTGATGTCTAGATTAAAGCTACACCTATACCACAACAGGTTATGGTAGTCAGTTAACCATTTCACCACTTCTTGTGATTCACATTTGATTGCAGCCATATGCTCAAAGAATATATCTTGATTGTATGCCCTTGCTGCAGGATACATCCTTCTGAACCCTCCAAACCTTTTCTAAAAAATTTTCATAAGATGAAGAAAGCATTCTCTTTGCTCTATCTTTGGGAACACACGCTTCACTGCATTCTCTAAACTCTTGCTCGCATTTGTGCACACTACGAGGAGTGGAGGATCACCTATGGTCTTCTTTAGTTGGGTCATAAACCAAGTTCAGTTGTCCTCTGTTTCAGAAGCTATAAACCGGAAAGCAAGTGGGTACATCCAATTGTGACCATCAACTGCTACCACTGAGGCTAAATGGCCATTCCACCTTCCATTAAGTGATGTATAATCTATGCTCAAGTAAGGCCTACATCCTTCCAAGAAACCATCAATACATGGTTTAAGAGCACAGAAAAAACGATGGAAATAAACTTTACCATCCACTTCAAGCACCTCAATTTCCACCACACTTCCAGATGACCTCTTCAATACCTCAGCCTTCCATCTGTACATCAGCTCAAAACTCTCTTCTCAACTACCATAAACCTCCGCGAGAGCTATTTCTCTACCCCTCCAGACCGTGTCATATGAAATTGTAACAGAGTGCTCTTTCTGCAACTTTTCCTGCAACTCTTTAGCACCCATATGAGGATAATCCCTATGGATACTAGCAGCCTTGCTAGCTACCCAGTTACGAGATGGTGTAATAGTTTTCACCCTCATTATGGAAACACATGTATGGTGATCAGTTAAAACTGTGACCTGCAATTACATAAATTGTGAGAACTATATGAAATAAATTCAACAAATTAAGTAATCTAAATCTGAACTACATAAAAATATTTTCACCTCTACAGTGCTTGCGCCCTTATGAAGGGTCGAGATGGCAGACTAGAGGGGGGGTGAATAGTCTTTTCTAAAACTTAATCGCGTCGGCTAACCGAAACAAGTGCGGAATTATAACTATCGGTCTAGCCAAGACTACACCCCTCTATCTATGTTCTCTAGCACCTTGCAAAGATACTAATTATGCAACTAAGGTGCCGGGCTAGCTAGAGCTCTCCTAAACAATTCTAGGAGCAACATTACACAAACATATGCCACTAGTACTTTAAGCAACAAGGGAGCTCCTACACATGCTAGTAAGCAAAAGCACAAAGCCAACTAAGCTCACTAGTAATGCTCAATAACAAGGCAACCAATGCCTAATTAGAGAGCGCAAATACTTAGCTACACAAACTAAGCAATGTGACTAACAAGGTTACACAAACCAAATTTGCCACGCACGGAAGCTACTTCTATGCTACACAAGCAAGAAGGTAATTAGCAAGCTACACAAGCTATCTAATTACAAGAGCAACTACACAAGCTTAATATGTATAAAAGTAATTGCAAGCTTGTGTAATGGGGATGCAAACCAATGGGAAGAACAAGGTTGACACGATGATTTTTTTCCCGAGGTTCACGTGTTTGCCAACATGCTAGTCCCCGTTGTGTCGACCGCTCACTTGGTGGTTCGGCAGCTAATTAGCATCACCCGCTAAGCCCGCACGTCGGGCGCCGCAAGAACCTACCGCGGAAGTGAGGGTAGCTCAATGACACGCTTTACTAGAGTTGCTCTTCGTGGCTCCCGCAGGGCGAGCACAATGCCCCTCACAAGCACTTCTCCGGAGCGCCGCACAAGCTTCTTGCGCGCTTCGACAGAGACCACCACCAAGCCATCTAGGAGGTGGCAACCTCCAAGAGTAACAAGCACCACCGGCTTGCAACTCGATCACCTAGTGCCACTCGATGCAACCTCACGATGCAATTGCACTAGAATCGCTCACTCACACAATCGAATGATCACTATCAAGTATATGTGTGATGGAGGGCCCTCAAGCACTCACAAGCATGGACACTAAGTCCCTTGAGGTGCTCCACACCAGCCATGGCCAAAGGCCACTTCTATTTATAGCCCCAAGGGCTAAACTAGCCGTTACCCCTTCACTGGACAACGGTCGGGCCGACCGGACGCTCTGGTCGTGTTGACCGGACGCTGGACCTCAGCGTTCGGTCGCCCGCAGACGACCACGTGTCCCGATTCTAATAGTCACTTGACCTGACCGGACGCAGCAGCTTTCAACTGACTGGACGCTGAACCCCCAGCGTCCGGTCATTTCCAGTAAGGTACCGACCTCGATCGGACGCGTCCGGTCACACTTGATCGGACGCAGCCAGCGTCCGGTCACACTCCAGCTTCTGCGTCATCGTACGTCAGCCTGACCGGACGCAGCCAGCCAGCGTCCGGTGCGTTCAGACCCAGCGTCCGGTCAGTTGACCGACGCCAGTGTCTTCGCGATTAACTCGTTTCCACTTCTAACTTCTTCACCCTTGCTCCAATGTGCTAACCACCAAGAATTTGCATCCAGCGCAATAGAAAATAGGCATTCCATTTTCCCGAAAGCGCCAAACCCATCTCACCCCTGCAAACACCACCTCCTTTGTAAATGTGCCAATACCACCAAGTGTACACCACCAAGTGTATGTGTGTTAGCATTTTCACAATCATTTCCCAAAGGATGTTAGCCACTCAACTTGCCACGCCACTTGATCCTAGCGACAATGCAAAGTTAGATCACTCGAGTGGCACTAGATGACCGATATGCAAACAAGTTTGCCCCTCTTGATAGTACGGCCATCTATCCTAAACCCGGTCATAAACTTCTCTACACACCTATGACCGGTAAAATGAAATGCCCTAGGTTATACCTTTGCCTTGCGCATTCCATTCCATCTCCTCCAATGTCGATGCAACACATGCACCAACACGATCAACAATGATATGATCCACTTCATATCATCACATGATCATATTGGTTCATCGATCTTGACTTTACTTGCTCTTCACCGTTGCCATCGTCCATCGGCGCCAAGTCTTTCTCAAGCTTCACCGCCACACGGTCCATCACTCCAAAGCCTTCGACTTGCCCTTCACGCTTGCAACCGGTTCATCAAGCCAAGTCTTGTCTTGATCTTCTCCACCTTGATCACATGACTCAATGTCATGTCTCATGTGCATTTAAGTTCCTTCATCATCACATGTGCGAGCTTTGCAACATCTCCAAGCCATTTTCACCTTCATGGCATGTGTTGCTCACACACATGTACCTGTGGACTAATCACCTGTGTATCTCACATAAACACAATTAGTCCACCTAAGTTGTCACTCAATTACCAAAACCAAACAAGGACCTTTCACCTTATGCTTTGAACCATTGATTTTCCCAGGGCAGTCACCAGTAGACTTGCAGAAACCTCTAAACCTGGTCGGATCAGACTTCTCAGTTCCCAAATCAAACTCTTCGTTGATGGCAAATTGCCGCAGTGCCATCCTGAACTCTTTCATAGATGGGTAGATAGTGCCAAGGTCCATCTTGGGGTGGTCCTTATCATATGAAATCACCAACTCACTTGGTATAGCATCACTAGTAGGAATTGCAACATCATTATAATTATCGACACTCTGCATATCCATTGCTCGATCATTTGGTGCAGCCACATGTGCACTCTCCTCATCTCTAAGCCCTAAAAGCACAAATATTTGATTTTCACTTAAAAGTTCAATTCTTCCTTCCTCATCGTGTGACTCTACTATTTGCAAGTTGTCCCAATCAGCTTGTGGTATAGGATCATCAACCTCCATATCAAACCTAAACCAAATATCGTTTGCAGTTTACGGTTTACACAAAAAATTGAAAAAAGAAACAAAAAGCGAAAAGGCTACATCACCACACCTCGGAGGCAGTGCACGTTGCACCATGTCAGGCAGCGTCGAGGGCGCAGAGTCTCCGTCGAGCGCAGGGGCTAGCGAAGCCGCATCAATGCCGGTCAGCGAGGGCGTGTCCACCACGAGGGGCGGACTAGGACCCGGCGGGGCGCGTGACGACGTTTGGGCTGCATCTAGCCTACCGAGCGCGTTGGCCGCCTGCAGCAAGCTGAGTGCGCCTGCTATCGGGGCCACGACGAGGGGTGGCGAGGTCGCTCTGAGTTCCACCGTGGTCGTGCCGACAACTGCCGAGGTCGCCTCGAGTTCCTCCATGGTCATGCCGACAGCCACCGTGGTCGCGGCAAGCGCGGGTGACGACGTGGCGGCACTGAGCACGGGTGGTTGTGTGGCGACGGCGAGCGCGTCCGCGCGGTGGTGCCGCGTTGCGGCCGCCCTGCATCGTGGACGTCTAGGGCACGCGAGCGGTTCTTCGTTTGCGAGTGGTTTCGTATGATGCGAATAGTCTCGATCTCATCTCTTCACGTCAATTAAGCAGAAGGGCAACAATGTCTTTTCGCGTGAAAGGGATTCCCAAAAAATATTAACAAAGCACCTAAATATGGAGTATGACAAGAAAATCAATGTACACATGTTTAGAATGACAATTTGGCGAAGTCAATCTTTTGGATGGCAATGTTGTGAAGCCCATTGTTTGCAATGGCAAATAGCCATTTTTCTCAAGCCCAGCACGAGTCCGAGCAATTTTAGGCCGAAACAAAGCAGATGATTGGGGTGGACGAAATTCTAAAGTTACCAAAAATTTTGCCAATTTATTATTAGGGATAGATAGAAGGAGAAGATATCGATTTTTTTGCACGGGAAAGCTTACCCATTTTCAGATTTTCTTTTTGACTTTCAGGATAATATCTTTTTTTCTCTCCACGCGAACGCTTACAGTTTTTAATATTTTAGAAACTTCTAGAACCTCCACCGTTAGTTAGTCATCCCTCCTAAGTTTTCTCTTGTTCATAGGAAACCGATTTCCTTTGCGGAATACAATGCAAACATAGGCACTAATATAGAATGTACATACATTCGTGGCCGTCTATAAAACGCGCACATTTGTACTCTTATTAAAGTTTTCCTCTCAGTCAATTTTTCTGCGAAACACGGTGGAACACAAACATTCACACCGGCTACACATACATACATCCTACCTCTATAAACATCTTTGAAAAACTAAAGTAGACTTGTAGTCTTAAAATTGACTAACAAGGTTATCGAAAAAAATAAAATTCACTAACATATATAAACATCTTGTTATTAACAGATACATTGTCTATCGTACAAGGTTATCGAAAGAATACCATCATTAAATCATAGAATAAATCTAAAAAAAATAAAAACACCCATCTTAAATCGAAGATTTGAATTTGGATTGGTTTGTTCTGCTTTCACCACAAGAAATGTAAGTAGGTGAGCTACCGCCAGTTCACCAAAAGAAATAAAAAAACTGAGATTATATATTTCTACTTTTGAAAGCATCGAACTTAAATTCTACTCTCTCAGTCCCGTAAAGAGTGCCATTCTCACTTTTCGAGAAGTCAAACATTTTTAACTTTAACCAATTATATATTAAAAAACATTAATATTTTTTATAATAAATTTATTTAGTGATACAATATTGTTAATATTTTATATAAACCTAGTCAAATTTTAAAAATATTTAATCAGCACGCATCTCATAGAGTTGTTCTTTTTGGGACCGGGGGAGTACGCGTTTGTTCGCTTTTGCTACACAATAAGTTGCATCACGGCTGCAGATCTACAGCAGCAGCACTTCTAGCTAAGCTGCAGCGTTGGTTGCCCTAAGAGCAAGTATAATAATAGTCTTATAGCTAAGCAAGAGCTGACGTGGACAAGAGAATAGAGGGGAGAGAGGAGTTTAGCTCTCATGCAAGTAAATATCTTGACGTATCAATGATGGACCTAGAAATAAAGTGAATGTGTAAGGCTTAGGAAAGAGAAGTATGGAACATTGATAAAAAAAATAATAATAATTTTTTTATAGATAAATAAGAGATCATTATTATATAGTTTGGGTCTCACGACTTGATTTAGGGCTTATTTGGCAGGGTTCCTCTTCGGCTCTGGCTCTAGCTCCTCCAGAGGAGCCCTGCCAAACATTTTCTTGAAGGAGCCGTTTTTTAGTAAAAAATAGAGAAACCAAAACTGTTTTAGATAGGCTACAAATGGTTGTTCCTCCAAAACGGTATCCGGAATGCGTGCCAAACACCTCCTTATATTAGCTAAAAACATTTGGCTTGCTCTAAGCGCGAGCATCCAACCAGCCTTGTTTGTTATGCGTGGGTTGGAGGTTGGACCCACAGTCACGGGCTGAATCCAGCCAAGTTTCCATTCCTTTCTTTTTTCCTTTCAGAAGAATCTTTTGTTTTTTTGCACGTGAAAGCTTACCCATTCTTCAGATTTCACTTTTTTTACTTTCAAAAGAGAAGATATTGTTTTTTTTTGTACGGAGAAGCTTACCCACTTTTTTTTAGTTGCGCGGTCGTTGATGCCGTCGAACTGCAGAGTTTTAGTCGTCATTGTTTTTTTTTCTAGGTAGTATCTTGAGGGCTATTTATTTGTATTTTGTGGTATATATCAATATGATGAGGCAGCTGGTTCGTGAGAAAAAAAATAACTTACCCATTTTTAGATTTTTTGAAACTTCTAGAATCCGTCAAAGCTTCACGCTTTTTAAAAGTTTAAAGCTTCATTACATCATAAACATATTACATAGATGGAGATTGTGTTACCCCAATCTATATTTTCTAGAGAATTTTTATGATGGTTGTCGAAAAATGGACGGCTCACGAGGACCGATCCGACGGCTAAAAAGGCAGAGGAACCAAGAAGAACCAATTAGATAGGCACCGAGTGCGTACTAAATGGTGCGACCATACTCATTAAGTGCATACTGAAATTGGTGGGATGAGCCCTTAAAAAAGATGGGATAATTCTAGTTTCGAAATTGTTTTATGTAATTAAGGGTAGAATAGTAAATTTATAATAGTAAAATAATGTTTGAGTAGTATAGGAATGATTGAAGTAGTATAGTTTGTCACACGTTTATTTCTCAAATTCAACCAAAGCCACTCTCTCGTCTGTCTGTTCTTCCTTCTCACCGAGTGTGTGTGCTGCGGCGTCGCCGGCTACCAGGGTGAGGGCAAGGCAGGGTTGTGGCGGCGCCGACTACCAGGGCTAGGGCGGGGGCGGCAAGAGCAAACGATAGCTTCTCACCGGTCCCCGGCGAACGGCGTCACCACGTAGATCCGGCGAAGGCGGTGGCGAAGGCGAGATCCGGGCCCCGCGGCGACGGCCGTCCCAGCTGCCGGGATGGTGCGGGCGGCGTGGTGTGCGAGTCCGCGACGGTCTGAGGTCGCTCAAATCGGCCGCCACAAAGACGGTGGAGGAGGCGAGATCCGGGACCAGCGGCGTCCGTACTCCCGTTCGTCCGCTGGGGGGCGAGGCCTGGCTCAGCCACCGCGCGTCAACCACCGACTGCGAGCGGTTCCTGGAGGGTCCCGTGATCACGCTGGGGGTGCTCCTCCTCGTGCTCTCCCTCACTGGCCTCACGGGGGTGCTCTGCCGTGCCTCGTGCCTCCTCTGGCTCTTACTCCTTATCCTGCTCGTCTTCGCCTTCACCGTCTTCGCCTTCGTCGTCACCAACCACGGCGCCGGGTGGGTCGTCTCCGGCAGGGGGTACAAGGAGTACCGCCTCGCGGACTACTCCACCTGGCTGCAGAGGAGGGTCGAGGACTCGCAGAACTGGGCCAAGATCTGCAGCGGCCTCCAGGACGGCGAGGTCTGCTAGTAGCTCACGACCAGGAAGGAGACGGTCGCCCAGTTCGTCAACAGCAACCTCTCCCCGATCCAGGTACATACACCGATTCCCTAGTTCTCAAGTTCTCCACGTTCTAAGTATTCCTGGATTGTTGAATTTGTATAGAATTGCTGATTTTGTTCTGCATTTCACTTCATGTGCCAAATGTTCACTAAATATAGGAGTTCTGTCAGTTTTGTCTAGCAATCACTGCATTAAACCTGCAATTTCTTATTGATCTGAACCTACAATTTCTTATTGATCTGAGCTTGATTGGCTTGGTCATCTCGAAGTGATGTTAGACTGTGACGAGTCGAGCCCACTTAGTACTTTGAACCCTCTCATTGGGCTATTGTATATGTCTGATAAGCACTATCAGTCTGCTATCATGTCCGATTTTGTAATTATTAGCCTTGTCGATTATCAAATAGTCAAATTAGTAATGGTACGTACCCATATTTATAGTGAACTTATCCATACTGCATTATCAGCTTGTGTACTTTTAGTTATGTCCAATGTTACTGATAATGATTTGGTGGATCATCAGTAAAAATAAAGTGATTGCACTATTTTTTTCAGGCTATTGAATTAGAGGCTGAAGCTTACCCATTACAAGATGAGCTGACAGCAAAAATTATTTCCATCAATATGGAACGAGTCCGACGCTGATAATTTGGCAAGCTAGTTGCATTGACAAGGAGAGTCCAGAAGGTAAAAGTATGGTCATAATGATGCTTTTGCTTACTGCGATCCTTTTAAAACTTTTTTTTTCAATATTCCAATCCATATTTTCACTTAAGGTCAGAGATGAGATAGAGCAGCTGATGGATGACGATGGTGATATGGCTGAAATATATCTCACTGAGAAGATTGAATGTTGCTTTTTGTTTTTTATAGTGGCATAATAAGTTAGCATGGTTATGTTAGGTGCACGACTTAGCGAGGTTGAATACTCCTTTTTGTTTGAGAATGACATGTTAAGTTGGCTTGGAAATGTTAGGCACACTACTTAGTGAGTCTGAATGCTCCTTTGGATTTGTGAGTATAGCATGGCAAGTTTCAGTGATATGATGTGACAATGAGCCTAAACTAGCGCCAGTAGCATGAGCCTCGTTGAGTTGCAGCATTGTGCAAATGAGTTTAATGTTGGCACATACAGAGGCTTTAGGCAAACTCTAGTTGGCTTGCATATCAGATGTCTGCAGGTGGGTGCTTGCCTTCAACTGCAAATACCTTCCATGTTGCTGTAATCATAAGGATTTTTAGATTTCTGTGTGGAAAAAATATTTCCTTTGAACCACTAGATGGAGTGCAGTTGTCATGTGTGTGGTCCTTGATTTATGATGAACCTGCATCTGAATGTGATGCATGCCAGCCCCGCAGGCACCTTTTAAGCACCGAATGGAGTGCATTTGTCAACAAGAAGAAGCTTGTCTCAGGGGACGCCAGATGCATATCTTTAGAGTACCCAAAGAAATGACAATTTATGAAATGACTAAAACTTGTGGGATCATATATTTAGAGTACCCAGAGAAATAACAAGTTCGTCAATTTGGGTCAACTGGAGCACTTGTCTCAGGAGTTGAAGAAAAAAGTGATGATGTAGAAGACTATATGGCATTTGCTGATTTAGTACTTCATTTAGAAGACTAGTTTTTCTATGAAGCCTAGCTGCTGTTATTTTCCTGTTAGTAGTATTGCATGCTTGTATAAGGGACACATTCCATACTTTTAGTTAGACATGTATCATATGGATGTTTGTATGAGGGACACATTTCGTGTTCAGTTTTTTTTTCAGAAAGAAACAGGAGACGCTTAGTTTCTTCTTTAATTATGCATGTTTGGTTAATGTCTCAGTGATTGTTTCCTTAATAATATCAGTAAAATTCATAGAAAATGCTATCTGCTTGATCTGTTAGAGGTGACATCCAAATTGTTTCATGTCCATAGGTCCATTAGATTTGGGAAGCTTCAGGGTATCCAAACTAGCATGTTATTTTATCAGACAACTGCTGGAGAAAAAAAAATTATGAGACAACTAAACACAATGTAAGTTTGAACTCTTTACTCGCTAGTAGTTTCACACATGAATTGTCGAAGAAAATGTTTGACTAAGTATTTACGCCTAAACACACATGAATTTAGTTCAGCACATCGTTTAGGTCTGAACACACATCATTCTAGCCATCTGGACAAACTAAAGATCAAATATAGCTTACTAAATAGACAACACATTAGTTCTAAAAAGGCCTAAAAGGGCTGGTCTGCTGTTTCCGTGGATGCTTGTCCCTTTGAACTCGTTTAGCGATAGATTCGCTACTAAATTCATCTGCAACAGTAGGAGGAGCATTGACAACTAATTTCATCGGTGGTCGTCCTCTTTTCCTATTTTGAGCTCCTATTCATTTTTCAGATCCTGTTCCTTTCCCTCCTTTCGTCCATTTCCCTTATTGGTGCTGGCCTCAGGGTTTGGAGTTTTAGTCTCTATTATTTGAACATCGCTTGAATTTTCAGCCTGTTCGTGCTGGCGTTGTTCATCCGGATTGTTTGCATAGTACTCTTCCTCCTAAGAATCATCAAGAAAAATGTTAGACCCAGCATATTTTGTACAGTCTGGTATAAGTTGATGCAACTGGATCATTTTTAATATGAATTAAAAGTTCAGACCATGATAGGATTTTGGTATGATTGTTATCGTCTCATGTTGCGATCAGAAAGGAGCAACCTCGTGCATATTCTCCGTTTAAATCCTTGCATTTGTGTCTATACAAGTGAAAATAGTGCACTGTCATATAACAATTATTGATTGAGTCTGTAGTTATTTGAAATTAACAAGGATTGAAAGACTCACGTTTGTGAAATGATTGGCCATTTTTTCTCCATCCCATGCCAGCATATAAAATATTATGAATGTCCCGCATAAATGACTGCAACGAACATAAGAATTAGTAATTGAAGTAGAACATTAATGTAGAAAAGGGAAAAGGAGTACCCATCTGTTTGTTGCGGTATGTTATGATAAGGAATTCTTTTCCAGACACGCAAGTTAACCAAGCCATCATTGCCCGAAGAATCAATGCATTCTTGTATGCTTTCCACCTAGTGGATGGTGAGATAGATGTTAAATTTGATCGAACTGTAATTGTAATTGAATAGGTGGTACGTGTTACGTGGTACGTACCAATGCCTTCTCTTAGTTTTCATCTCGGGTTGAGACTAAGGAGTTAAGTAGTTGTACCTCTTTCTTTATAAAATTTAGCACTAGGAGAGCCCAATGGTTTTTGTTTATATGCATAGGCACAAAAACCTGAAAACAATAATTGCAATAGAGATTACCAGAAATACAGTAAACCATCCTAATTGACAAAACTTTGAAAAATAAATACGAATATTATCCTGAATGCAAATGTCAAGTAAAAGTGTCCAAACAAAATCAGTATTACATACCAAATGCCTTCAAACACATTTGTCGGCAATTAATTTCTTAAATGTCATGCGTTGGTCACCCAGATTATCTGTAGCCAACTTCTAGGCTTGGAAAGTTGTTATGAATGATGCCTCTTCAGTCTCCACGTTGCTGAAATCAACATAGGCATTTATGACCTGCAAATGGTGGAGTTATTAGTACATAGTAGGTGTTTGCATGTTATTGTGGACAAAAAGGATCTGAAATCAGTTTACCTCATCTACTATAAAGCCATCTATGAAATTAGGGCATAGCTGTTTGGCTGTAAGAACATGGTCACCTATTTGTACAACCTTAGCATGGTCGTAACTCATTACTACGAAGCATCCGACTTCTGTGTCTATTGGACTCACTTTGTAATCGTTGTCGACAATTGGCTTCCTTGGTGTGATGTGTGTAGAGGCGTTGCCTTGGTGCTGTGTAGAGGGGCTGTTCTGCTGCTGCGTGTTCTTTTCCATCTTAACTTTTATTTCAGTGTGTGCTTCAGCATTGATTCTCGTCGATGCATAGGAGAAATACAGTGGGCCACCTAGTGCTGACTTCTTGACTAGTATCTGTGGTGATTCCTGTAGTTGGTATTTTTTGTTAAATTCCAAAATATCAAATCCAACATTAGACAAAGGAACTGAAGATACATTTGTATACCCGAACTTGTGCAGATGTAGGCATAGATGATCGAACTTGCGAAGATGTAGCCATAGAAGGTTGACCTTGTGCAGATGTTGGCATAGATGGGTCAACAATACTTTGCAATAGCTGTAAGATTTGTTGTTGTACCTGTTGCGTTTTCTATTTTTTTATAGAAATTGTGTTAGACAATGAAGCACGGATGGGAACCGAAAATGAGTATTCACGCTGGTTACCTTGATATCCATTTTCATTTCTGCAGTATCGTCTTCTATCTTGCTCACCTTTGCTTCCAGTCTTTTGTCTAGCCTTTTCTCCTTTCTAATCTTAGCTAACTCCTCATTTTGTGATAATATTTTCCTATCATATTTGTGGTCTATATCCATAATTTTTTCCATTGCTAGTGCAATGCCCGTCGGGTGTCGTTCGCCCATTCTTCAAGGAATTACTTCTACATAAATAGGAAAGAATGAATTAGGCACACAAACGAGGTTGTGCACATAAATAGATGTCATACATACTTGTCCGTTGCTTAGACCCTCCTCGCGCATTGGAGCTTGTTCTGACATTGATGTTTCTGTTTTTATATTTTTTGGCTTAGTGGTTTGCTGCAGGGTGGTCTGACCAGTAGTGCACGTCATAAGCTGGAAACAATTAATAAGATAGTTAGGATGTATGCATATGAACAACAACATATTGATGGTATGTTTCGAAACTTGCAGTTCCTCCATCTAGGTCGGCCTGATTAAAAGCATGCCATCGAAGACCAGCATTGTCTTCAGTCCACCTCGCCATCAATGGTGGTTGAATTGTCTCGTAATTGATCCCGTACTTGGTGTACGCAATGACGCGTTCCCAGTACCAAAACTATGAACACAATGCAAAAAATACATAAGACCAAAAGTAAACATTGTTTATAGGTGGTTGTAGCTTATAGAACTGACCTGCAACAAAGTCAAATTGCCATGTATGTTGACTTGTTTCTTAACTATGTAATTATTACATGAGGTTAATAAATGGGTCAGAGTGAATTGACCCCAATTGAATTTCGGAATGTCTGATACTTTTCTAACCACAGGTAGATAACTAGCTTTAACATAGGGCTTCACAGTTGGTGCTAGAATGACACCAATTGTGAACAAGACAAATAGTCTTTTGAAGTCATCATCCGGAGTGTCTAATTTCATCATCATTTGTTTCAACTTGCTTATCGTGAGAAGGTGGTCTGAATCTTCATACCTCTTCATCAATTCAATGTCCACTTTTTTATCTTCATCTTTGACCTCCTCTTGGTTTACATGTTTAAAAACATCTATGCCTTCAATCCGGAGTCCCATTATGTCCCTAACATCCTCTAGATAAATAGGAACATTCTGACCACATATAAAGAAACATTGGTTGCTGATTTTGTATCTATTTGCAATTTTGTCAATCATTTATCTTCGGAGACACGCCCCTGGCATACGAAGCAGCCCCCTAAATCCCATAGACTTAATAGCATCCTTGTGGTCGCTCGATAAGTCTTTTATAGCGTTTACAAAACTCATAGTTGAGTTTATTAAATGCATGTATTTCTGCAACAACCAGTTAGTCGATGATAAGTTGCTAACAATGCACATGCAACTTGCACAAAAATAGGAACTGGATATTGGATATAGAAATTACCTGCTTCTTGGTCCCTCCCTGCACTTTTTTAGTATGAACCCTAGTACCACTGTCAACTGCATCAAATGATGTGAATAAGAAACGTTAATAATGAATGCTGCAGTTGTAATCTGGTTATGTGTAAAAATAGGTTTTCACTAATTATAGAGTTTCACTGAGTCTGTTTTTATTTTTAGGGATAGCAGCAATGCAACAGCAGGCGAGGAATGGCAGTTCAACCACAGTGATAGCAGCAGGGCATAGGTAAATTTTCAGACTGTTAATCTTTTGACTTTATAGATTTCAGTTTGTAAAGATCAATTCTTTTGGCAATTGCCCTTTGATCCGGAGAATGACCAAGAAAAGCACGTGAGGGACCAGCTAAACAAAGGAGTTGTACCTGAGAACATTGATGTTCACTGCTTGGCCGGCCTGATTAAGGTAGGACATCTGAAACTATGTTTAAATTGGACATTTAAATTGGACAGGCATGGTTCAGAGAACCGAATCTTCTGTACATTTGAATTGGACAGGCATGGTTCAGGGAACTTTCAGAAAGAGTCCTCGATGAACTGGAGGCTCATATGAACTCAAACATAGCAATGATTTGTTCCCTGCAGGCTTTTACTAGAGAGGAGACCGGAGGCTCATATGAACAGATTGGACGGTTTTACATGCTCAAACACCTCTTGTTTTTTTTAAAAAAAATTAAGCTCAATTCTGGTCGTAGCTAATTTCAATGCACTACATCTGTCAGGCATAGTAGCATTGCCGCAAATCAAGAAAATTACTCTTTACTGTTCCTCTCTATATGTTGACACTAATGCTCATTCTCAGTCTGCGGGTGCGTCGTGTTTGTATGTATGTGTGTGTGTGTGTGTGTATATATATATATATATATATATATATATATATATATATATCATGCATGACGGGCGTATTAAGCTAAGCCTCACAAATCAGAAGCCATGTCTAATACCAGTAGATCTTAGTACTAATTGCAATGATGTTTATGTGGCACAATAGCAGTACATGGTTTTCGTCCTTTAATCGTGGAGATCGTAGTAGTAGCACAAATGCATACATCAAATGAATACGAAGGAGAGATGTATATCAGTTACCTTCAACCTGGTGCCGTTTGCAGGCGATGAATTATTGTGCCGTCTTCTTTCTCCTGTGCTATCCATGGCGCCGAGTGGTGTAGCCATTGCCGCCGAGAGAAACTGTGCCGCCGAAAGAAACTGAGAATGCAGAGAGGGACTAAGGATGGCAACGGGTCGGGTTCGGATCGGGTGGAGTCTCCGTGCACCCAAAACCAAAACCCGAAATCGAAACCTGAATCCGCCCCGAAAACCGATTCGGGTGGAAATCCATCACCAAAACCAAACCCGTGGATACCCAAAACCCGAACGGATACCCGAAACCCGAATGGATACCCGAAATCCGCGGATATATATACACATATTCACATGTATAAACAAGAGGCAACAAATAATAAATATTTTCATGAGTCAACTTTAAATAAATTTAATAATCTAAGTAAACAAATTATTATTAGTATATTATAAAACATGAGTTTTAATTTCAAATGATTTATTTCGGATATCCATTAGATATCCACGGGTGGAAAACCAAACTCGAAACTGAACCCGATTGGTTTCGGGGCCCTGAACCCGAAAACCGTGGGTGAAAAACCATCCCCAAACCCGAACCCGCAGAACCCGAAACCCGCAGATATCCGCCCCAAACCCGATCCGTTGCCATCCTTAAGAGGGACGTGGGTTGTTGAGATCCTATAAATTAGAAAAGTGGAACTGAAATGGCCACGGTGAGTCACGGTACCCCGTTTTGAAATGGCGGGCACGTTCTCTAGAACAGTCAATGAGAAGAGACGGTAAGCCCATCGCTGGTATGCTATTGGGCCATATTGGGCTGACGTGGCTCCCTACTGTGGTTAAACTTGGCTTTGGCAAGTTGCCCATTTGACCTATTTTCCATTTTTTTAGAATTTATTTAAAAAAATTATGAACTTAAATTTTAGAATTGTTTGCTTATCTTTTTATAAAAATTCATTTCCCTGTATTTCCCCCCTTTAGATGCTGCCCCACTAAACGTGCCACGTAATAAGCACTACATGATAGGAACTAAGCCGATATTCTCACTTGTCGTCTGAGTGGACTAATAGGTCTAACACGATAAGAAGTCAACCGATAACTCTAATGTCTCATATTAGTGGACTTGTAGTATTGGCACGACAGCAACTGAACCTCCACTCTGACATCTCGTCTGAGTGGCACTAATATGATAGTAGTTGGACATGATGGGGCACTCGGTGGCATATGACATGGTACTCCATAGGACGAGACTGCATACCAAGTTGTTGGTCATGACATAGCACTATCAGTACGACACCACGACATGTACAATAGCAACTGAACCGAGTTGTTGGTCATGCCGTGGCATTATCAGTACGACGCCCCGACATGGTAGTATTTTCCATTTTTGGCATTTATTTAAAAATAATTTTCTCCACTAAAAAAATTAAAAAATAATTTTATCAACTTACATTTTAGAATGGTTTCCTTATCCTTTTAAAAAAGCATTTCCCTCTATTTTGCCTCTATATATATGCCACCGTAATAACCAACTACTTGTTGCTATGTAGTCATCATATGCCACTGAGTGTCACGTCATGCCCAACTGCCTTTTAATAAGCACTATATGATAGGAAGTGAACCAATAGTCCTAACATGATAGGAACTAAGCCGCTATTGTCACGTGTCGTCCAAGTGGGACTAACATGGTAGTAGGTGGACACGATCGGACAATCAGTGACATATGACATGGCACTCGATAGGACGAGACTGCAGGCGAAGTTGTTGGTCACAGCGTGGCACTATCAGTACGCCACCACAACATGTACCTACGAGTGAGACTACCAAGTTATTGGTTATGACGGGACAATATCAGGATGACATCAGGACATGTACGTACTACCGAGACATGATTGGACGAACATGTCCTACTAGCGAGACATGATTGGATGAGGTGCCACTCGATTTGAGCCAAACTTGTATAATGTCACGGAAGTGTACGCATTCTTGGGAGCATATGAGCATGATTTGTCCTAAAGCTGCCCATCCTAAGATTATGCCCTCAATCTAAACTCATGCTTATTAATTTTCAAATAACTTTAAACACGTAATCGTTGACTCGTTGTGACGGAAAATTTACAGCACACCTTGTCTCCGATACTCGCTACAGATTCTTGTTGTTCAGTGTTGGTTTTTGCTTTGAACTTAGTTGAAAAAGACAGAAAAGTAAAAAAAGAATTGCATCTTTTCACAGCGCAATATAACACAAACTTCCCTACACACCCAACCTTGCAGCCTCCAGGAGCTCAGGCTTCAGTCAGTGCTCGCACAGGCAAGTGAAGCGATGCGCTAGCTGCTTCCGGCCTTCACCCTTCTCAGGGACAGGTAGGCCAGCACCCAGTACCCGATGATCATCGCGACGAGAGCTGCCACCTCAGTGGCACCGTTGTCCATGTGTTTCGTGGTGGTCAGGATGTCCTGCACGGGATCGTACTGCACCTTCAGCAGGAGCCTGTAGGTGTGGTAGTTGAAGGACAGGTAGCGCAGCCAGGAGATGAACGGCGGAACCCTCTGCAGACCATCAGAGTCGAATGAAGGCAATGCAGGGCACAGAAATATTCAGTGGTCCAAGCCACACACATTTCCACGTGTGGTAACTACTTCAGAACTGAATTATGTAGTGCACTAACCTTTACAAAGAAGCCTCCTGCTAGCATGAATGTCAGGATAAAGCACAAGATTGATGCGTGCAAGCCATCAGACAACAAGAATCAATTTGGAATTCAATATATGAATGATGAATCAAGCTTACAAAGTTATCTATGTAACAAGTAATTAAAAAAGAAGCATTCATCTCATTTATCATCTATGGTGGTGAGTTAAGCTATAATCAAATAAAATAAATCCCACAACTCAACAAAAATGGAATCAAAGCAATTCAAACTTCTGTAAACATATAACAATTATGAGGATTTCAGATACAACTCAACCAAAATAGAGCCCATCAGTGTTCAGGGTATTTTTTTTC